>NC_142956.1:3316071-3513571 GCF_046866305.1 Octopus bimaculoides
TTCCCCTTCTATAGTTGATTAAGTAATTTCCTTCCCAGTAATTACTGCTTGAGTTGCTTTGTATCACTAGCTGCTTTGCCTTATATCCGACCTTCTCCTTATAAGCATGTATATTGTTGTTATTATTATTATTATTTCTCAACAAAACACCCTGTACCTCGTTCTTCCATTGAATAGTGCTAACATAAGTATATTAACATATCACAGGGTAATGGTGTTTCATTTATCATGTTTATATTCTTCGCTTCAAATCAGTATGTTATTAATCTTAATATTTTTATAATCTTAAACAAAATACATATGTATGTATATGTATGTATGCATATGTGTGTATGTAAGCGTGTGTGGGTGTGTGTGTGTGTGTATGTGCATGTATGTATATATACAGGAATGTATGTATAGGTGTGCATATGTGTATGTGAAGGTGTGTATATGTGTGTGTATGTGTGTATATATATATATATAGATATATACTTCTGCCTCATTCACTACTAGTGCTTTATTTTCCCCTTCTGCAGTTAGCTAAGTTATTTCTTCTTAGTAATGCCACACAGGCTGTTGATCGTACCTCCGGTGACTTCAAATAAGTATTTCTATTCTTCTTGTAAACGTGAATATTATTATCATGATTACTTCTCCAATAAATATCCTGAACCCTGTTTTACCATTAACTAACGTTAATATCCATATAATAGGCTATGATGTTTTATTTTTATTCACTTTCTTCACTTCATATAAATATGTAATTCGTTTTCCTTATATAGTATATGTTTAATTTGAGGTTTTCCCGTAGTTCTCTCCCTTACTCCATTTTTAGACTCAGCAATTTTCCTCCCCACATTTCAATCATTCATTTAATTTAAACCTTTAGCATCACGTTTACAACCCCCTCCCTTTATATCTCTATGTAAACAAGGGTTCTTATTCCTAAAGCCCATGGAATAATATCATTGATCCCTTTATATCTCTATGTAAACAAACGTTTCTAACGGTCACTGACCATGTAGCATCTTAGCTCGTAAGTTACCTCATCATTTCGTATTTGTCTTGCTTTCATATGTTTATTTGTGGATTCCCTTGAAGAGGAATATATGAGGAATTCCAGCAGCTCTTACTTCTTTGTAGAAGAGCTCTCTCATATATTTTGAAACATGTGTAGGAATTAAAGGAAGTTTTATTTATATGCGTTTTGCTCCATTTATTATTATTATTCATATATATATATGTATATATATATAATATATATGTGTGTGTGTGAAAAAGTGCCACACCCTAGCAGTTGAGGGAACCTGTGGAAGAGGTAGGCCCAGGAAGACCTGGGATGAGGTGGTGAAGCACAGCCTTTGAACATTGGGCCTCACCAAAGCAATGATTAGTGACCGAGACCTTTGGAAATATGCTGTGCTTGAGAAAACCCGGCAAGCCAAGTGAGACCATAACCCGTGGCCTATGCCAGGGGTGTAACCCGCCCACTTAGGCGTACCTTTCTTTCGTTGGGCACTAAACTCTGCTTGTGAAGACCTGTTGAGGCAAGTGAAATCGAAATCAAATTCGATGACTGGCATCTGTGCTAGTGGAGTGCTAAGAGCACCATCCGAGCGTGACCATTGCCAGAGCAGCTGACTGGCTTCCGTGCTGGTGGCACGTAAAAAGCACCATTCGAGCGTGATCGTTACCAGCGTCGCCTTACTGGCATGTGAAAAAATATTTGAGTGAGGTTGTTGCCAGTGCCCCTGGACTGGCTCCTGTGCAGGTGGCACGTAAAAGCACCCAATACACTCTCGGAGTGGTTGGCGTTAGGAAGGGCATCCAGCTGTAGAAACTCTGCCAGATCAGAATGCCAACCACTCCGAGAGTGTACTGGGTGCTTTTACGTGCCACCACCACAAGGGCCAGTCACATGGTACTGGCGACGGCCATGCTCAAAAAGGTGTATTTTACGTGCCACCTGCACGGGAGCCAGTCCAGCGGCACTATTTGTTATAAATGAATATTATCGGTTTGATATGTTTGTATTTTGTTGCACAGATGTTTGCGGTGCAGAAATACGGCAGCAACAATGAAATACCATCCGTGTGAACATCTTTTGACATGTAAGCAATGTTCAGTCGTTCCACTTAAACGATGTCTGAGGTGTCGGAAACCTGTAACAAGCAAAAGTGAAGTTGGTAAGAATCCTCTTTGATGATCTGTCTGTGTGTCCTGCTTGTCTCATTGACTCTATTGTGTAGAATAATGTACTTCATGTTGTGTAAGACCCAGGTCAGTATGATCTGGCAGATTTATCTCAAAAGGTGTTCCTCGTGTCGCTTCTCTGTGATAGTATATCTATCACTACATCCACTAAGTGGAGGTGCAATGGTCCAGTGGTTAGGGCAGCGGACTCGCGGTCATAGGATCACGGTTTCGATTCCCAGACTGAACGTTGTGAGTGTTTATTGAGAGAAAACACCTAAAGCTCCACGAGGCTCCGGCAGGGCATGGTGGCGAACCCTGCTGTACTCTTCCACCACAACTTTCTCTCATTCTTACTTCCTGTTTCTGTTGTGCCTGTAATTCAAAAGGGTCAGCCTTGTCACACTGTGTCACGCTGAATCTCCCCGAGAACTACGTTAAGGGTACACGTGTCTGTGGAGTGCTCAGCCACTTGCACGTTAATTTCACGAGCAGGCTGTTCCGTTGATCCGATCAACTGGAACCCTCGTTGTCGTAACCGACGGAGTGCCAACAACAACAACATCCACTAAACATTGTCTTCATCCAAGTAAGGAACTTGTTACATTTCAACGGGGTTGTAGTCTGCAACAAAACGAATGGAGGATAAATTGTGTACTTACAAGGACATCATTGCCGTCTTTGGTAAAGTATTAAATTCAGCAGATTTCAAGGGAGTAAAACTATGTGTTCCCAGTTTGAGAGACTTTAACACACAACCCCTTGTTGGTTTTTGTGGTGTATGCATGCGAGTAGAAGTAACCGGATTACCTCGGTTTGACTTCCTTTGCTCGAGTCTGTCCTGCGGAATCCGATCCTCGCGGCTGGCCCGACCCGAAGAATGCTAGAAATAGCAGCTGCTTCTCCCAACACCTAGACGATCGCTTGGCACGTCCTCTTGTCACAACAACCCTGTTCGAAAAGGGCACGAAATCCCGATGGAAGCTCCCTCTGTCCTTCTTCCTCTTCCGGTCAGCTCGCTGTTCCAGTCAGTTCACGGTTCCGGTCAGCAGTCAGTTCACGGTTCCGGTCAGCGGTCAGCTCCCCAGTTGCTGACGTCATACCACAGATATTAAAGCCAACAGAGGCACAGTTTTGTTTGTCTCCCAACTTTTGGTTTTGGTTCTCACTTGATTGTTATGATCGAATCGGATCCTGGAACCTTCAAATATGTCCTGGATACGATGACATTCTGGTAGAGTGGATTGTTAAAATTAATGATTATCAGAAGCAACTTTTAACAGAGAGATCAGGAGTATGTTTATCTTTCTTAAAGTGGTGTCACATCTGCTTGTGTTTAGATCTTTGATGAATTACTTGGTTGATATTGGAATTAAGCAGGTCGTTAGCGAAGTCTAGAGCTTTGAGAAGAATGCCATGTAAAAGATTTGGCACAGTTACAAGAAAAGAAACAGCACAACTAACATTCAATCTGATGTTGAGTGATAATTAAATGTGATAATTGCTACATTGTTAGACTGTGTATGTTGTTGTGGTAGAGAGAAGAGGTTTAGGAAGGTCAATGAATTTTGTTTAGGACCTAAATACTGGGCGATGACATGGAACCACTGTTGAAGTATACGAATATTGACCAAAACCATAATGATCGCTGGTTGATGTTACGAATGTCTCACAATGATGAAATATAGAATCTCTTTTTTTTTTTTTACTCTTTTACTTGTTTCAGTCATTTGACTTTGGCCATGCTGGAGCACTGCTTTTAGTCGAGCAAATCGACCCCAGGACTTATTCTTTGGAAGCCTAGTACTTATTCTATCGGTCTCTTTTTGCCGAACCGCTAAGTTACGGGGACGTAAACACACCAGCATCGGTTGTCAAGCGATGTTGGGGGGGACAAACACAGACATGCAAAAATATACATACACCTACATATATATACATATATATACGACGGGCTTCTTTCAGTTTCCGTCTACCAAATCCACTCGCAAGGCTTTGGTTGGCCCGAGACTATAGTAGAAGACACTTGCCCAAGGTGCCACGCAGTGGGACTGAACCCGGAACCATGTGGTTGGTAAGCAAGCTACTTACCACACAGCCACTCCTACGCCTATTAATAGATATAAAAAAATCTTTGCTATAAAGTATAAAACTTATAAACACATATTTCAGAGACTGCAAAGGTGGAAAAGATTGAAGTGCGGACTGTGACAAGGACAGTTGGTGAGTATAAAAGAACAGCTCTTAATTGATTTCTATACATTTTACCTTCACCTGAGCTATTTTGTTTATTAGAATGGTGGAGAACACATCCCATTTTTAATTTCCATTTGATTGGTTAGATGTAAACTTACTGCATTAAAAATATTACTGACAATTTATAAGATCAAGGTTAACATGGATAAATTAGAAGTCAAAGTAAAGTTAATATTGTCTTTTGGAAGAGGGAACTAAAATTTATTTTTGTTTAGATGTAAACTTGTGAGTTAATAAGAAAGTTGTTTGTTTTTCTATAAAGATCTTCCATAAGTTTTCTGATATTTTGTTGTTGCTGTTATGTAGTCAGATGTCTGTCGTAATCATCATCATCGTCGTTTAACGTCCGTTTTCCATGCTAGCATGGGTTGGACGATTTGACTGAGGACTAGTGAAACCAGAGATTCTACAGCTGGATGCCCTTCCTAATGCCAACCACTCAGAGAGTGTAGTGGGTGCTTTTACGTGCCACCGGCACGAAGGCCAGTCAGGCCGTACTGGCAATGGCCACGCTCAGAATGGTGTATTTTACATGCCACCTGCACAGGAGCCAGTTTGGCAGCACTGGCAACGATCTCGCTCGAATGTCTTTACATGTGGTATCTGGCACAAGTGCCAGGAAGGCGATGCTGGGCACAGGTGCCATTGACGGTTTCGCTTTTGCTTGCCCCAATAGGTCTTCGCAAGCCCATTGACGGTTTCTTATTGGGGCAAGTAATACGTTGCTCAATCTTGAGAATGGAGGTAAAGAAAGGGATTGCTGCCAAATTGCAAAACACTGTTGTGGGGTCCAACAGGAATGAAACCAAAATTATAAAACAAAATTATAAGAATTATAAAATTATAAACAGAATTCAAAATTTGTACATTTTTAACACATTTTAAACAAGATAAACATAAATAAAAGCGACTTTAAAAAATGCGTCTGACTTCACTCAGTTCATAATTAAATCTGGGACACACTGTATTTACTCGTCCAACTAAACGGGGGGGGGGGGACACAAGGAGGACTAATTGTAGGTGACAAGCGTAGCTTCCAGAAATGGTCACACAGTCAAACTCGAATGACTGTAATTCACAACAGTTAATTTTTCTCGTATGGACATTTTGCATTATATGGTTCAGATATGGATGACATAGAAAGCAGACATGCTGTCGGGCCATGCTGCCAGGCCATGCTGTCGGGCCATGCTGTCGGGTCATGCTGCCGGGCCATGCTGCCGGGCCATGCTGTCGGGCCATGCTGTCGGGCCATGCTGTCGGGTCATGCTGTCGGGTCATGCTGCGTTGTACAGGATTGGAAACGTGAAACATCAACAGAGCACTTCTGGAGAATGGATGACTGGGTTTGTTGTGCTTTTACCAAGCCGCGGACACACAAGTACATACACACCGCACACACATACTCATGTATGCATTTACCCAGCCGCACAGACACACAGACACACATGCACATGGCCCAGTGGGTAACAGGCAAAAATTTTAATGTTTTTCTCGTTTTCTCTGCCAAATTGGACAAAAATGTTTTCATGAAATATTATACACTACTTATAACGCATTAATACTGTCAATATTTTATCTGCAGAAAATGGCTTAAAACAACAATAAAACCCAGTGCAGTATACTCAAATCTGATTAATCTGCATTTTGTGGTGGGGGCCCGTAGTTGGCGTCGGAAATTTTTTTAGTCAGCAATTTGAGGAGCCTGAATAATGTTTGTTGCAAATTTGGAGGAAAGCGGCCGGAGACTTGAGTTACGGGCTTTAACGCTGCCAAAATGCTTTGAAATGCAGTTTATCTGCCCCTGGGCCTGCATTTGGCAAGAAGTTGGAGACTTTTTTGGCCCATGGCACCACTTACTGCTGTTCCATCCGTATAAATCTAACCATTACACACCTGAAGAGAAAACTTCTTTATTAAGGAGTCTTCAGATGTTTCTTGACTCAGATAATATTCTGGTGAACTGTGGTGCAGCAAGATTACCAGCTGCAGTGTTTAACAAAGAGAGCAAGGGTGTGTTTATCCTTGCTGAACTGGTGCATCATGTATTTATATATTTGGCTCGGATCCTCAATGACTGACTCAGTTGACAATGAAACTAAGCTGAAGAGGAGAAGAATGTTTGTTAGTGAAGTATAGAGTAGACAGATATAAGAAACAGACAAAACTAAGGGACCAAAGTGGGGAGGTTTAGGAAGGTTAGTCTTCTTAGTTGTGGATCTAAAGGCTGAGCTGTTACACAATCCCAGCATTTAACCATTGATGATAAGAAAGTTTCACAATAATGAAATACTTGTTACCCGGGGTAGTAACTGTTATTTCCTGTCTGCTTAACCCGAGAATGTATGGAAAATGGCTAATATTTGCTTCAAATTTTGCTTTTACTCTTTTACTTGTTTCAGTCATTTGACTGTAGCCATGCTGGGGCACTGCCTTTAGTCGAGCAGAACAACCCCAGGACTTATTCTTTGGAAGCCTAGTACTTATTCTCTTGTTCTCTTTTTGCCGAACTGCTAAGTTACGGGGACATAAACACACCAGCAACGGTTGTCAAGCGAAGTTGGGGTACAAACACATATATACGACGGGCTTCTTTCAGTTTCCGTCTACCAAATCCACTCACAAGGCTTTGGTCGGCCCGAGGCTATAGTAGAAGACACTTGCCCAAGGTGCCACCCAGTGGGACTGAACCCAGAACCATGTGGTTAGTAAGCAAGCTACTTACCACACAGCCACTCCTGTTATATTTATTTTTTTAAAAATCCCCAAATTCCCTCTTAACACATAGCTATGATGCTCCCTCACTACTCCTGCTCATGATCAGAGATGTACATATTGTCAGCCATGAAGGGACATGTTCAAGTGGTTATGGTCAGGCAATTGATAAACAAATTTGTGGTTTTAGAGCAGAATACGATATTTCTGCTTTTGAATCTGTCTCAGAGGTAAATTGGTCAATTGGTCAGTTTCAAATCGTTTATGTCCCGGTCAGAAAGACAAAGTTTGAAAGGAATAGTAGCCATTTCGTTTGATTTCTAATTTGAATCAAATAGAAAATAACATTTACTGACCAAAGACAAAAAAAAAAAGTGTTATTTTGACACAAATAAGAAAAATTTGAATTTAAAGCTTGGAAATATTTGTCTTATTTCAGAGAGTCCAAAGTTTAAAGAGAAGGGGGTCCAGACGGTGGTAGAACCATTTGGTGAGTATAAAATGGTAGTACCGAATTGCTTTGTGTAACTTTTACCTTCACCGCAGCCATTTTGTTTTGAATACTTGAAAATAGATTCCGTTCATAATTTCTATTTGAAAGGTTAGCTGTAAATTGTGTTGGCACTCCATCGCTTACGACGTTGAGGGTTCCCAGTTGATTCGATCAACAGAACAGCCTGCTCGTGAGATTAACATGCAAGTGGCTGAGCACTCCACAGATACGTGTACCCTTAACGTAGTTCTCGGGGATATTCAGCGTGACACAGAGTGTGACAAGGCTGACCCTTTGAATTACAGGCACAACAGAAACAGGAAGAAAGAGTGAGAGAAAGTTGTGGTGGAAGAGTACAGCAGGGTTCGCCACCATCCCCTGCTGGTGCCTCGTGGGGCTTTAGGTGTTTTCACTCAATAAACACTCACAACGCCTGGTCTGGGAATCAAAACCGTGATCCTATGACCGCGAGTCTGCTGCCCTAACCACTGGGTCATTGCGCCTCTACATAGCGTCTATATAATCTGCTGTACTCTTTCACCACAACTTTCTCTCACTCTTTCTAACCGTTTCTGTTGTACCTGTAATTCAAAGGGTCAGCCTTGTCACACTGTGTCAGGCTGAATATCCTCGAGAACTACGTTAAGGGTACACGTGTCTGTGGAGTGCTCAGCCACTTGCACATTAATTTCACGAGCAGGCTGTTCCGTTGATCGGTTCAAGTGGAACCCTCGACGGAGTGCCAACAAAAACAACAACAACAAATAGACACTCTACAGATATTTGGTATTGAAGTTGCAGGTAGTGTGTCATTGCACTGCTTATATACTCAAAAATAATGAAATACAGATTGTTAATAAAGATAAAGTAATCATACAACAATGTGTAAAACTCCAAAGTATTTATTTCAGTGAATCCAAAGTTCATGGAAAAGGAAGTCCAGACAGAAGCAGAACCAGTTGGTTTGTATAAAATAACGACACCTCTTTGGTTTCTATAAATTTTACCATTACCTGATCTTTTTTGCATATCATAATGATTGAGAACAGGTTCCATTCCTACATTTAAATTGAATGGTTAACTGAAAAGTAATTCTGAATATTGAGCTCTTGTATGGTACCATTGTAAAACGTATAAAAATATTGGGCAAAACCGTAACGGTAACCTTGGTGATAAGAATATCTAATAATAATAATAAAATATGTTTTATTCTTTATTCCTTTACTTGTTTCAGTCATTTGACTGCAGCCATGCTGGAGCACCGCCTTTAGTCGAGCAAATCAACCCCAGGACTTATTCTTTGGAAGCCCAGTACTTATTCTATCGGTCTCTTTTGCCGAACCACTAAGTTACGGGGACATAAACACGCCGGCATCAGTTGTCAAGCGATGTTGGGGGACAGACAGACACACAAACATACACACACACATGCATATATATATATATATATATAAAATTAAGGTACTCAGAAACCTGGATGTTTGTACATTTACAGATTTTTATTAATGTCACATATTAAATGAAGCGCTTTTCACCTAGTCGTGTAGGTTTTTCAAATTGTTTTATATATATACATATATATATATATATATGACAGGCTTCTTTCAGTTTCCGTCTACCAAATCCACTCACAAGGCTTTGGTTGGCCCGAGGCTATAGTAGAAGACACTTGCCCAAGGTGCCACACAGTGGGACTGAACCCGGAACTATGTGGTTGGTAAGCAAGCTACTTACCACACAGCCACTCCTACGCCTATTATTATGTTATTAATAAACATTAAAAAAAATTTACTGTAAAGTGTAAAAAATGCAGGTATTTATTTCAGATTCTCAAAAACTGGAGGAGAAAGATCTCCTGAAGGTGGCACATCGGTTAAATGGTGAATGGTGGAAAGTTGGTGAGTCTAAAATAACATTACTTATTGGTTTCTGTGAATGTTACCATCAGCTGAGCTTTTGTTTGTCAGAATGACTGAGAACAGGTTCCATTCTTAATTTCCATTTGAAATGTTAACTGTGAAGTAATTCTATTAAAGCTATAAATGAAATTCAATAAAATTGAGGTTAGAATGGCTGATAAAATGGATAAATTAACAAAACATGGACATATGGCGTAGTGGTCAAGAGCGTGGGCTACTAACCTCATGATTCAACTTCTCTTATTTTTGTCATCATCCTTAGAAATAGAAAACAATGTCTTATATTTTTCATGTTTCTTAACCATTTCTTTAATTCTCAATAGTTGTAGTTTCTTGGTTATATTTATAACAACCGTGGAGGTGCAATGGCCCAGTGGTTAGGGCAGCAGGCTCACGGTCATAGGATCGCGGTTTCGATTCCCAGACCGGGCATTGTGAGTGTTTATTGAGCGAAAACACCTAAAGCTCCATGAGGCTCCGGCAGGGGATGGTGGCGAACCCTGCTGTACTCTTTCACCACAACTTTCTCTCTCACTCTTTCTTCCTGTTTCTGTTGTACCTGTAATTCAAAGGGTCAGCCTTGTCACATTGTGTCACGCTGAATATCCCCGAGAACTACGTTAAGGGTACACGTGTCTGTGGAGTGCTCAGCCACTTGCACGTTAATTTCACGAGCAGGCTGTTCCGTTGATTGGATCGACTGGAACCCTCGATGTCGTAAGCGACGGAAGTGCCAACAACAACAATTATAACAACCTACAGTACACGTCTTTCATATTATTTTTAATGTTGTTGCAATTATTTCTTATATCTTTTGCAGGTATTTTCTTGGACATTAAAACTTCTGAGCTGGAAATTATCAAGCGTGACAATAGTAATGACATTGTGGAACAGAGCTATCAGATGCTGTACAAATGGTTCACAAGTTGTGATCCAAAGAAACGTACAGCGGAAACAATAAAAGCAGCCCTTGAAGAATCCCAGTGTTTTAATGCCCTTGAATGTCTATTGTTAGACAAAAAATGAATCTCTGTGTAGTTGCTGTTCTTATTAAGTCCAAGGTCTATCTTCACCAACAGAGACCCACGATCAAATGCCTTCCATTGTTTGGTGTCTGAAAATAAAAACACATTTTGGATTCCAAGACATTCCTTTTATAACAGTAAGCCCATAGAATTGTTTTGAAAGGCTGTCGGAATCTTTCAGTGCACAGAAGCAATCTCTTGAGAAGCCGACTCACTCAAGGGGCAGAATGAAATCCTTAATGGAATATTTTGAAGCTGGTGGTGAAATACTTGTATTCCCAGCAGCAACGGAAACAACAGGAATTATTTGTGGAAAAATTATGCAAATAAATTGGAAAGTTCGTCCATCAAATAATATTGTTGGTAGTTTCATTTTAGAAATTAATGCTGATTAATTTGAGTAAATTTTGGAAAATTTTAAAAAACATATTTCATGCACACAGAGCAACACCTCTCTCTCTCTCTCTCTCTCTCTCTCTCTCTCTCTATCTCTATCTCTATCTCTCTCTCTCTATCTCTCTCTCTATCTCTCTCTTTCTCTCTCTTTCTCTCTCTCTCTCTCTCTCTCTCTCTCACACACATTTTCTGTCTCGCACCCCACCCCCATCAACACATACATGCATCCATGTCCATTTCTTCTCTCTTTCATTTTATGCTTCTTTCAATTTTCACCTACAAAAATAAATATAGGCGCAGGAGTGGCTGTGTGGTAAGTAGCTTGCTTACCAACCACATGGTTCCGGGTTCATTCCCACTGCGTGGCACCTTGGGTAAGTGTCTTCTACTATAGCCTCGGGCTGACCAAAGCCTTGTGAGTGGATTTGGTAGACGGAAACTGAAAGAAGCCTGTCATATATATATATATATATATATATGTATGCGTGTATGTGTTTGTGTGTCTGTATTTGTCCCCCCAACTTCGCTTGACAACCGATGCTGGTGTGTTTATGTCCCTGTAACTTAGCGGTTTGGCAAAAAGAGACCGATAGAATAAGTACTAGGCTTACAAAGAATAAGTCCTGGGGTCGATTTGCTCGACTAAAGGCGGTGCTCCAGCATGGCCGCAGTCAAATGACTGAAACAAGTAAAAGAGTAAAGAGTATATAAATAAAAAATTTTTATGGAATTTACCAAACGCTGTACCTTAACAGCTGATAAAAAGTGGCATTAAAATGATGATGATGATGATGAAAACAACAGTTGTTGATAACAGCTTCCCTGCATTATATCTCCATCTATATCTACGTTCTTGAGATAACTTACAGCTGTGATATTTTTAATACAAATAATTTCTTACAAATTTTGAATTTATGTTTCAAAATGTTTAATCTGACAATGTGTCTTGACACCAATTTTGTTACATTTGTGAGGAGTCATAATTAATATTGGCTATAAACACACACACACACACATGTACAATTGTTTTTGAACTTCTACTTTACAATGCCGTAAGGGTCAGACGAGGATGTTGGGGCAGAGGTTTCTGTGGTCAGGTTCCCTTTCGGCTGCCAACTTCCATTTGTTGCAAGTCAAGTAATAAATCTCCCAATCTTTCGACAAAAGAGACAGACCTAAGATGGTTCTATGGAGAACTGGAAACCGAAGACACCACTTCAAACAGCCCTTCATTCACAAAGGTCGTACAGTATGTCTGTACATGTGAAGGAACCTAGACATGGTTACAATGTGCAATGCAGGTAAACGACGCCTGTGAATATTAATGGAGACAAAGGGATATACTGTGTGTATATATGTGTATATATAACAGGAAAATAGAAATGCTTTTGGTATTATTTATTCTCCATGACATGTTTCATTTTCTGCTTGCAATTACAAAGGTTTACGTGTTATGTAGACATGTAAGGAATTTCCCATTAGAAACAGTTTTCATGATACGAAAACACATTTGGGTGAAGCATTTACATTTAGATATTAACCAGGAGCATCACCGATAGTCCTCAAGAGAGAAGGAAGGAGACATAAACACAGTTTTGTGCAGACATTCAAGCACATACATCAGTCGTCAGATTGATATCAGTTACACATGCCAATGTGTGAATAATATTCTTAAGGTCAACTTTTACTCACTCATGGCCAATTTGATGCTTTAACACTAATTCAGTTTTTGCTCAATCTTAATTAGGTTTTTTGCACTATGATGAACCAGTGGTAAACTACTTTTTCACATAAAATAATCGAAATTTGGCTCAGTAGAAAACAAATTGACCAGGTAGAGTTAATGTTGTTCCGTAAAAGAGTTCAGCAGGAGAATATTGTATATTTTCTTTAACAGCACTTATAATTCCTAACAATACCACTGGTAAAGCTTCTAACCAACTGCTAGAATCAGAGTAAGTTCTTAATGAAGATTTTGGTTGTCTTTGAAATCTCTCTACCATGCCGTTAGACTGTGGATGATGATAAGTCGTACGGATTCTTTTAATCCCCAACAATTTATTGAATTTTGTGAAAACAGTAGACTCAAAGGTCAAACAAAAAGCATTTGACCCGGTGACAAAAGTGAAAAAAAAATAGTCTGATAGGTGTAAAACAACTTGCTGGGAACGAATATGAAGAAAAAAATGTAAGAACGTGTCTAGAGCCGTAAAAACGGACCTAGCTCCTCAAGTACGTGCCTGAGGCCGTATGTACGTGCTAGGGGACGAAACAACGAGCCTGGGGCCGTAAGTACGTGACTGGGGTGGCAAAAACGGGCTCAGGAACGTAAGTATATGCCCGGCACAGCAAGAACGTGTCTGGCGCCAAAAGAACGTGAATGGGGACGCAATAACGTGTCTGGAACCGCAAGAAAGTGCCCAGGGCGGCAAGAAGGTGTCTGGCGCCGAAAGAATGACCCTGGGGCCGCTAGAATATGCCCGGCGACGAAAGAACGTGTCCGGCCCCGCAAAAACGTTCCCGAAGCCGCAAGAACGTGAATGGGGACGCAATAACGTGATGGAACCGCAAGAACGTGCCCACTGACCCAAGAACGTGCCTGGCGCCGAAAGAACGAGCCTGGGTCGCAAGAACGTGCCTAGGGCCGCAATAACATCCCTGGCTCCACAAGTACGTGCCTGGGGCCGTATGTACGCGCCTGGAGTCATAAGTACGTGCTTGGGGCCGCATGAACGAGCCTGGGACCGTAAGCACGTGAATGGGGCGGCAAAAACGGATTCGGGGACGTTAGTATGTGCCTGGCGCCGCAAGAACGTACCCAGCAACGCAAGAACGTGCCCAGCGCCACAGCAACGTGCCCAGCGCCGCAAGAACGTGATCGGCCCCGCAAGAACGTGTCCGGCACCTCAAGAACATACACGGCGCCGAAAGCACGTGCCTGGAACCGCCAGAACGCTCCCAGGGCTGAAAGACCGTGCCTGGGGCGGCAAGAACGTGCCCGGCGCCGAAAGAACGTGTCCGGCGCCGTAAAAACGTTCTCGGATACGTTATTTCGGCGCCGGGCACGTGCTTGGGACGCCGGGCACGTTCTTGCAGCTCCAGGCACGTGCATTCGGTGCCGTGCACGAACTTGCGACGCCTGGTTCGTTCTTGCGTCCCCAGGCACGTTTTGCAGCCTTGGGCACGTTCCTGTGGTTCCAGGCACGTTATTGCCTCCCCAGTCACGTTCTTGCGGCACCAGGCAACGTCTTGCAACCCTTAGCAGTTTCTTGCGGTTCTAGGCACGTTATAGCGACCCCAGTCACGTTTTTGCGTCGCCGGAGTCGTTCTTGCGGCTTCGGGAACGTTTTTGCGGCGCCGGGCATGTTCTTGCGAATGCGGGAACGTAAGTACGTGCCCCGGTCTTGTTCTTGTGGGCCAGGCATGTACTTGCCGCCCCAGGCGCGTACTAACTGCCCCGGGCAACTTGTTGCGCGTCAGGCAGCTTTCTGTGGTCCCAGGCACGTTCTTGCAGCCCTAGACACGTTCTAGCGGCCCCAGGATCGTTCTTTCGGGGCCAGGACCTTCTTGCGTACCGAGGCACGTTCTTGCAGCGCCGGGCAGGTTCTTGCGGCTTCGGGAACGTTTTTGCGGCACCGGATACGTTCTTTCGACGCTGGGCACGTCCTTCCGATGCCGGACACGTTCTTGCGGCGCCGGACACGTTCTTTCGACGCTGGGCACGTCCTTCCGAAGCCGGACACGTTTTTGCGGCCCCAGGCACGTTCTGCAGCCCTGGGCACGTTATTGCGGTTCCAGGAATGTTCTTGTGGCGGTGGGCACGTTCTTGCGGAGCTAGGCACGTTCCTTTGGCGCCAGGCACGTTGTTGCGGGGCCGGGCACGATGTTACGGCACCGCACACGTTCTCGCTGTGCCGGGCACATATTTACGCTCCCGAACCAGTTTTCGCCGCCCCAGTCACGTACTTACGGCCCCAGGCACGTTCTTTCGTCCCCAAGAACGTACGTGTGGCCCCAGGCGCGTACATACGGCTCATGGCACGTACTTGAGGAGCCAGGCACCTTCTTACGGCTCTAGACACGTTCTTGCGGCTCCAGGTCCGTTCTTTCGGCGCCAGGCACGTTCTTGTGGTTCTAGGCAACGTCTTAGAGCCCTGCGCAAGTTATTGCGTCCCCAGTCAAGATCTTTCGGCGCTGGGCACGTGCTTGCGTCGCCGGGCACGTGCTTGTGACGCCGGGCACGATCTTGCGACGCCAGCTAAGTTCTTGTGGCCCCTGGCACATTCTTGCAGCCCTGGGCACGTTTTTGCGGTTCCAGGCACGTTATTTCATCCCAAGTCACGTTTTTGCGGCGCCGGACACATTCTTTCGACGCTGTGCATGTGCTTGCGGTGACGGGCACATTCTTGCGGCGCCAGGTAAGTTTTTGCGGTCCTGGGCACGTTCTTGCCGTTCCAGGTGCGTTAATGCATCACCAGTCACGTTCTTGCGGTTTCGGGAACGTTTTTGCGGCGCCGGGCACGTGCTTCTGATGCCGGACACGTTCTTGCGGCCCCAGGCACGTTCTTGCGGTTCCAGGCACGTTCTTGCGGCGCTGTGCACGTTCTTGCGGAGTTGGGCACTTTCCTTTGGCGCCGGGCACGTTGTTTCGGAGCTGGGCACGTTTTTGCGGAGCTGGGCACGTTGTTGAGGAGTTGGGCACGTTGTTGCGGCACCGCACACGTTCTCGCTGTGCCGGGCACATACTTACGTTCCCGAGCACGTTTTTGCACCCCCAGTCTCGTACGTACGGCCCCAGGCCCGTTCTTTCGTCCCCAAGCACGTACGTGCGACCCCAGGAACGTACATACGGCTCCAGGCACGTACTTGAGGAGCCAGGCACGTTCTTACGGCCCTAGACACGTTCTTGCGGCCCCAGGCACGTTCTTTCAGCACCAGGCACGTTCTTGCCGCCCTGGGCACGTTCTTGTGGTTCCAGGCACGTTATTGCGTCCCCAGTCAAGTTCTTTCGGCGCCGGGCACGTGTTTGCGACGCCGGGCAAGCTCTTGCGACGCCAGCTACGTTCTTGTGGCCCCAAGCAAATTCTTGCAGCTCTGGACACGTTTTTGCGGTTCCAGCCACGTTATTTCGGCGCCGGACACGTTTTTCCGGCGCTGGGCATATTCTTGCGAATGCTCGCTGTTCCCGAGCACATTTTTACCTCCTTAGTCACGTACTTACGGCCCTAGGCTCGTTCTTTCGTCCCCAAGCACGTACTTGTGGCCCCAGGCACATTGTTGCAGTCCTGGACACGTTTTTGCGGGTTCCGGAACGTTTTTGCGGCGCCGGACACGTTTTTTCCGGCGCTGGGCATATTCTTGCGCATGCGGGCACGTAATTATTGTCCCGGTCGCGTTCTTGTGGCCACAGGCACGTACTTACGGACCCTGGCATGTACTTGCGGCCCCAGGCGCGTAGTTACTGCCGGGGGCTCGTTGTTGCGTCTCCGCACACGTTCTCGCTGTGCCGGGCACATGCTTACGTCCCCGAGCCCGTTTTTGCCGCCGCAGTCACGTACTTACGGCCCAAGGCTCGTTCTTTCGCCCCCAAGCACGTACGTGTGACCCCAGGCACGTACATACGGCTACAGGCTTGTATTTGAGGAGCCAGGCACATTCTTACGACCCTAGACACGTTCTTACGGCCCCAGGCACGTTGTTGTGGTTCCAGTCACGTTCTTACGGTGCCAGGCAATGTTTTGCAGCCCTTGGCAGCTTCTTGCGGTTCCCGGCACGTTATAGCGTCCCCAGTCACGTTCTTGCGCCGCCGGTGTCCTTCTTGCGGCGCCGGGCACCTTCTGCAGCTCTGGGCACGTTCTTGCAGTTCCAAGCACGTGCTTGCGGCGCCGGGCACGTAAGAACGTGCACAGGTTTCGTTCTTGTGGACCCAGGCACGTACTTACGGCCCCGGGCAACTTATTGCACGCCAGGCAGCTTTTTGTGGTCCCATGCACGTTCTTGCGGCCCTAGGCACGTTCTAGCGGCCCAAGGCTTGTTCTTTCGGCGCCAGGCACGTTATTGCGTCCCCAGTCACGTTCTTGCGGCGCCAGGCAGGTTCTTGTGGCTTCGGGAACGTTTTTGCGGCGCTGGACACGTGCTTCTGATGCCGGACACGTACGTGTGGCCCCAGGCACGTACATACGGCTCCAGGCACGTACTTGAGGAGCCAGGCACGTTATTTCGTCCCCAGTCAAGTTCTTGCGGCTCCGTGAACGTTTTTGCGGCGCCAGACACGTTCTTGCGGCTTCGTGAACGTTTTTGCGGCGTCGGACACATTCTTTCGGCGCTGTGCATGTGCTTGCGGTGCCGGGCACGTTCTTGCGACGCCAGGTACGTTCTTGCGGCCCCAGGCAAGTTTTTGCAGTCCTAGGCACGTTCTCGCGGTCCCAGGTGCGTTAATGCGTCACCAGTCACGTTCTTGCGGCTTCGGGAACGTTTCTGCGGCGCCGGACATGTTCTTTCGGCGCAGGGCACGTTCTTGCAGTTTCAGGCACGTTCTTGTGGAGCTGTGCACGTTCTTGCGGAGCTGGGCACGTTCCTTTGGCACCGGGCACTTTGTTGCGGAGCTGGGAGCGTTGTTGCGGAGCTGCGCACGTTGTTGCGGAGAACGTGTGCAGCGTCGCAACAACGAACCCGGGGCAGTAACTACGCGCCCGGTGCCGTAAGTACGTGTCTGTGGCCACAAGAACGCCATCGGAACAATAATTACGTGCCCGCATTCGCAAGAATATGCCCAGTGCCGGACAAACGTGTCCTGGAACCACAACAACGTGCCCAGGGCAGCAAGAACGTGCCTGGCTCCTCAAGTACGTGCCTGGAGCCGTATGTACGTGTCTGGGGCCACACGTACGTGCTTGGAGACGAAAGAACGAGCCTGGGGCCGTAAGTACGTGACTGGGGCAGTAAAAACGGGCTCGGGAACGCAAGTATGTGCCCGGCACAGCGAGAACGCCTGCGGCTCCGCAACAACGTGCCGAGATCCGCAACAACGTGACCAGCTCCCCAACAACGTGCACAGCTCCGCAACAACGTGCACAGCGCCACAAGAACGTGCCCAGCGCCGCAAGAACGTGCCTGGGACCACAAAAAGATGCCTGGCGTGCAACAAGTTGCCCGGGGCAATAAGTACGTGCCTGGGGCCGCAAGTACATGCCAGGGGCCGTAAGTACGTGCCTGGGTCCACAAGAACGAGACCGGGGCACGTACTACGTGCCCGACGCCGCAAGCACCTGCCTGGAACTGCAATGACGTGCCCAGAGCTACAGAACGCGCCCGGCGCCGCAAGAACGACTCCGGCACCGCACAAACGTGACTGGGGACTGGGGTTCCAAGCACTATAACGTGCCTGGAACCGCAAGAAACTGCCAAAGGCTGCAAGACGTTGCCTGGCGCCACAAGAACGTGACTGGGGCAGCAATAACGTGCCTGGCGGCGAAAGAACGGACCTGGGGCCGTAAGAAGGTGCCTGGCTCCTCAAGTACATGCCTGTAGCCGTATGTACGTGCCTGGGGTCACACGTACGTGCTTGGGGACGAAAGAACGAGCCTGGGGCCGTAAGTACGTGACTGCGGCGGCAAAAACGGACTCGGGGACGTAAGTATGTGCCCGGCACAGCGAGAACGTGTGCGGCGCCGCAACAATGTGACTGGGGACGAAATAACGTGCCTGGAACCGCAAAAACGTGCCCAGGGCTGCAACAATGTGCCTGGGGCCACGTAATTATTGTCCCGGTCGCGTTCTTGTGGCTACAGGCACGTACTTACGGCCCCGGGCATGTACTTGCGGCCCCAGGTGCGTAGTTACTGCCCCGGACTCGTTGTTGCGGCGCCGCACACGTTCTCACTGTGCCGGGCATATACTTACATTCCCGAGCTCGTTTTTGCCGCCGCAGTCACGTACTTACGGCCCCAGGCTCGTTCTTTCGTCCCCAAGCACGTACGTGTGACCCCAGGCATATACTTGAGGAGCCTGGCACCTTCTTACGGCCCTAGACACGTTCTTGCGGCCCAAGGTCCGTTCTTTCGACGCCAGGCACGTTCTTGTGGTTCCAGTCACGTTCTTGCGGTGCCAGGCAACGTCTTGCAGCCCTTGGCAGTTTCTTGCGGTTCCCGGCACGTTATAGCGTCCCTAGTCACGTTATTGCGGCGCCGGGCTCGTTCTGCAGCTCCGGCCCCGGGCATGTACTTGCGGCCCCAGGCGTATACTTACTGCCCCGGGCAACTTGTTGCACGCCAGGCAGCTTTTCGTGGTCCCAGGCACGTTATTGCGGCCCCAGACACGTTCTTGCAACGCCGGGCAGGTTCGTTCGGTTTCGGGAACGTTTTTGCGGCGCTGGGCACGTGCTTCCGATGCCGGAAACGTTCTTGCGGCCCCAGGTACGTTCTGCAGCCCTGGGCACGTTCTTTCGGTTCCAGGCACGTTCTTGTGGCGCTGTGCACGTTCCTTTGGTACCGGACACGTTGTTGCGGAGCTGGGCACGTTGTTACTGAGCTGGGCACGTTGTTGCGATGCAGGGCACGTTGTTGCGGCGCCGCGCAAGTACTCGCTGTGCCTGGCACATGATTATGTTCCCGAGCCCGTCTTTCGTCCCCAACCACGTACGTGTGGCCCCAGGCACGTACATACGGCTCCAGGCACGTACTTGAGGAGCCAGGCACATTCTTACGGCCCTAGACACGTTCTTGCGGCCCAAGGTACGTTCTTTCGGCGCCAGGCACGTTCTTGTCGCCCTGGGCACGTGCTTGCAACGCCGGGTACGTGCTTACGTTCTTGTGGCCTCAGGCACATTCTTGCAGACCTGGGCACGTTTTTGCGGTTCCAGGCACGTTATTTCGTCCCCTGTCACGTTGTTGCAGCGCCGGACACGTTCTTGCGGATTCGGGAACGTTTTTCCGGCGCCGGGCATATTCTTGCGAATGCGGGCACGTAATTATTGTCTCGAACACGTTCTTGTGGTCACAGGCACGTACTTACGGCCCCGGGCATGTACCTGCGGCCCCAGGCAGCTTCTTGCGGTCCCAGGCACGTTCTTTCTGCCCTAGACACGTTCTAGCAGCCCCAGGATCGTTCTTTCGGCGCCAGGACCCTGCTTTTGAAATGAATTATTTTTTACTGAATTTTTTTCAAATCACCAGCATTTAAGAGACAATAAACAATAAATATGCTGTAATTACAGGATGCAATATTCAAGAAGGAATAATGTGTAGGGTTATCAGGAGGAGGAAATTAGATATAGAGGTCCTTACATCATGGAAAGTAAATGCATGAGTGGTGAAGAAAGGAGCAGGAAGTCATAATTTCCATTGCATAAACCACTGGAATATGAAAATATAGCGAACAAGAAATTATAAAATCTACACTTTTGCTTTCTTCTCTGTATGAACATGCTTCTGTGACATAAGGCACGATTTTGAGAGAATGATTTACCACAGATATCACAATGATATGGCTTCTCTCCTGTATGAATACATTTGTGTTTTGTTAATTTGTTGTTTTCAGAGAAAGATTTACCACAGACATCACAATGATATGGCTTCTCTCCAGTATGAATACGTTTGTGTGTAGTAATTTGACTACTTTGAGAGAATGATTTACCACAGATATCACAATGATATGGCTTCTCTCCTGTATGAATACGTTTGTGTGACTTCAAGATATAATTTTGAGAGAATGTTTTACCACAGATATCACCGTGATATGGCTTCTCTCCTGTATGAATACGTTTGTGTTTTGTTAAGGTAGTACTTTCAGAGAATGATTTACCACAGATATCGCAATGATATGGTTTGTCTCCTGTATGACTACGTTTGTGTGCAGTTAAGTAACAATTCTGAGAGAATGATTTACCACAGATGTCACAGTGATATGGCTTCTATCCCGTATGAGTACGTTTGTGTCTAGTTAAATGAATATTTTGAGGGAATGAATTACCACAAACATCACAGTGATATGGCTTCTACCCTGTATGAGTACGTTTGTGTCTAGTTAAATGAATATTTTGAGGGAATGATTTACCACAGATCTCACAGTGATATGGCTTCTCTCCTGTATGAATACGTCTGTGGGAATTTTGGTTACATTTGAGAGAGAAGACCTTTTTACAGATGTCACAGTCATAAGACAATTTTCTTTTCTCTTTCATTTGTTCAGAGGAAATCAATTCTTTAAGCTTCTCTCTCTTTTCCATTATTTTCCTCTCAAATCCCAGTTAAAATTATTTTCTTGTTTTATTCTTATACTTAATTCCTTACAAATACTTCTGCTGTTGTATTTCAATCCAGTGTTGCCTTTCTCTAGCAGCAATTACATAAATTTATCCAAGTTTCATCAGCACAGAAGCTCCTCTTCTTCACACTCCAGTCAGTGTTGTTCAGAAACTTGGCTAATAGTATTATTTCAGAGCAAATGTTTCACAGGAATTCTACGACAGATTTGCAGAAACAATGTCCTACTTCTGTTTTGTATAATATTTTCTTAAAGTCTTCATTAAAATGGTAAATACTGAGGCCGTTTCTTCTGTTAAATCAATGGCATCTGATGTTCTGAAATTATATGGAAACAACAGTGTAAGATACAGAGGCTATGTCAAAAATACAGATTCATTTCTGTTGAGATAAACTGTAAGAATAAGTATTTAACAGCTGAATATTTTAATTTATTAAAATTTCCATCACAGAATCTTGTGTGAAGCTTACATATCCACACATATCCATACAGTGTACATACACACACACAAGAATCAATGCATACATATGCGTGTGTATATGTATTTATACATGTTTGTGTCTGTGTATGCGTGTGTATTTATTTGCTGCGTACATGGATCTGTTCCTGCCTTTCTGGGAATTTACATATATACATACATATCGGTGCAGGCAAGAAGCAGGCTTCTCAACCATATGATACTGGGTTCAGTACCACAGTGTGGCACCTTAGGC
This sequence comes from Octopus bimaculoides, assembly GCF_046866305.1. Classification (NCBI taxonomy): domain Eukaryota; kingdom Metazoa; phylum Mollusca; class Cephalopoda; order Octopoda; family Octopodidae; genus Octopus; species Octopus bimaculoides. The sequence continues at coordinate 3,338,027 of NC_142956.1, forward strand.
ATGTGACTTCTAATATAGCCTCGTCCCAAGAAAAGCCTTGTGAGTGGATTTGGTAAGCGGAAACTGAAAGAAGCACATCATATATATGTATGTATGTGTGTGTGTCTGTATTTGTCCTATCCTCACTGCTTGACAACCTGCGTCGGTGTGTTTACCTCCCTGTACCTTAGCAGTTTGGCAGAAGAACCGATAGAATAAGTACTAGGCTTAAAAAATAAGTGCTGGTCTCGATTTGTTTGACTAAAATCCTTGAAGGGGGTGCTCCAGCATGGCCACAATTAAATGAGGGAGCTAAATAAAAGAATATATATAAATTTCTACATGTTAAATCTAATTGCATTTTGGATGTACGCTCTTCTTTATGCATCACTACAGACTTTCTCATTGGAAATGCCTTCCCTATAATATTGCACAAATGTAATTCTTTTCCCCCAAGTAATTGCACTTCATATTCCCTGGATCCAATAAAGCTCTAAGATGTTATTCAGGCACTCAACCAGGAGTCCACTGCATCTTTTAGTAGAAACAATGAAGTCCATAACATATCCATCTTTTCCCTTTGTCATCCTTCATCATCATCATCATCGTTTAAAGTCCGCTTTCCATGCTAGCATGGGTTGGACGATTTGACTGAGGACTGGTGAAACCAGATGACTACACCAGGCTCCAATCTGATTTGGCAGAGTTTCTACAGCTGGATGCCCTTCCTAACGCCAACCACTCAGAGAGCGTAGTGGGTGCTTTTTACGTACCACTGGCAGGAAGACCACTCAGGCAGTACTGACATCAACCACGCTCAAATGGTACTTTTAGCGTGCCACTGGCACGGGAGCCAGTCAGGCAGCACTGGCATTGACAACACTTGAATGATGTTTTTTATGTGCCACCAGCACAGGAGACCGTCAGGTGGTACCGGCATCAACCACAACAATGATTTCACTTGCCTCAACAGGTTTTCTTCAGCACAGTTTATTACCCAATGACTGAGGGATACTCTTAAATGGGCTGGTCATACTACGCTGGCACAGGCCATGTTTACAGCCTCACTTGGCTTGCCGGGTCTTATCATATATATATATATATATATATATATATATATAATGGGCTCCTCTAAGTTTCCATCTACCAAATCCCCTAAGAAGACTTTCCTCAGAAGTAGAAGTCACTAGTTCAAATTAACATGTAGTGGGGTGGAAACCAAGGCCATAGATTTGGAAAGCAAACATCTTAAGCACATGACCATCTAAACTAATTAAACAGTAATATTTTACTAATCCTTAATTTTCTGATTATTTTCCTGAAATCAATTATTTAACACAAATTTAAACATTCCTCTGGATTTACATATTATAACAACACCCTCTGTTTGTGTTTACTAATCATGGAAGGTGGAATTTCAAAAGAAAAGTCCCATACCTCAAAGCAAAGAAGAGGATAATCTTTTTATTTTTAATCATCACTATTTAATGTCCACTGTCCATGCTAGAATAGGGTGAAAGTTGTGACCAGAGATGGTAAGCCAGGGAAAGGGGGTGCACCAGACTCCAGTCTGATTTGGTAAGGTTTCTACGGTTGGGTCTCCTTCCTAATGCCAACTACTTTACAGAATGTGCTGGATGCTTTTATGTGGCACCACATGGGCATTTTTACATGAACCACACAGGCACTTTCATGTGTTGCTCCACGGGTGCTATCACCTGTCTCCACACAGGGACTTTTACATGGTACCACCATGGGTACTTTACACAACCAGGTCTTCTTGAGTACATCCAGGTGCCAGGTGTGTCAGTCCTTTGTTATCTCACCTGAAAGGGTGAGCTTCCTGAGGTTGTTCCTCAGTATTTCATCCCACGTCTTCCTGGGTCTCCAATTTCCATCCACTGGGAGGACAGTACTTCTTTACGGAGCTGTCAGCATCCATCCTTGTCACATGACCAAACCAGCTCAGTCTCCTCTCTCTTGCACACAGCAACAAATTCCTCTTCTGCCCAACTCCTCTCTCAACATACTTGCACTCTGTCAAACACGTACACTTACATAACACATCCTGTGGAGCATATTAGCCTCGTTCCTTTCTAACCTTCACTTGTCCTCTGCATTCAGGGCCCCTGTCTCACTACCATATATAGAATTGCTGGCCATAGACATGCACCATACAATCTTCCTTTCACTCAGAAAGAGAAACCTTATGTGGTCAACAGACGTAACAGCACACTGAATTTCCTTCATACTATTCTTATTCTAGCTGTCACACTCACTGTGCACCCTCCCCAACTGCTAATTTAGTCCCCTAGGGAGCAGAAATATACAAGGCAAATAACTTAATGTCTTACTAGTATTATCTGTACTATTAAATATCAGAGAACCGGCTGAGAGATCGAAAATGCCTCGCGGAAGACCGGCTGCACAACAACTTATTGTTCCTCAAAATGAAATCCTCACTCGTCAATTGATATTAGAAGAATATTGGAATATTAGTGAATTATGCAGCAGTTCAAGACACAAAATGTTGGAATGGTGTGCGCGCCGTCGGCTTATTAGGAATAAGTTTACCTGCGACGATTGTTTAGTACCATGCGAACTTGTTAAAAAAAACAAACAAACACGTGTGTGATTTATTTGAAGATTACCGTTGACTTATTTATCACCTTTTCATTTCTATTTACTTTTTAAAATACACTAAACTGAAATATTACCAAATAAGGAATTGGTTTTCAAACATTTCAGAGATTGAAGTGTATTTGAGAATATTTCTCAAACGAAAACACAACAAACGACGGAGAGGGAAGAAGGTAGCTTCCATAGCTAGAAATAGCAGCTAAATCTCAAACAAATCATAGACATATCCCTTTCGTAGCTAGAAATAACAGCCAAATCCCGAACAGATCATAGACATCTCCCTTCCATAGTTAGAAATAGCAGCCAAATCCCGCACAGATCATAGACATCTGTCTTCCATAGCTAGAAATAGCAGCTAAATCTCAAACAAATCATAGACATATCTCTTTCGTAGCTAGAAATAACAGCCAAATCCCGAACAGATCATAGACATCTCCCTTCCATAGTTAGAAATAGCAGCCAAATCCCGCACAGATCATAGACATCTGTCTTCCATAGCTAGAAATAGCAGCTAAATCTCAAACAAATCATAGACATATCTCTTTCGTAGCTAGAAATAACAGCCAAATCCCGCACAGATCATAGACATCTGTCTTCCATAGCTAGAAATAACAGCTAAATCTCAAACAAATCATAGACATTTTTTCTTTCAAAGCTAGAAATATTCAACTAAATATCGCACAAATCATAGAATCTCTTTTTCGTTGCAGAAATAGCAGCCAAATCCCGCACGAATAAAGGACATTTCTCATTCATAAAACATAGAAAAGGCAAAGAATTGAGGCGCCAAAAAGCGAAAGTCTACAGAATTAAAAACATTGAATATTTTCATTGTTTAATACTTACGCAAATGTTTCATAAAGGATAATGTTGTTTATATGTGTGTGTATGTGGCAGTTGAGAAATGCATTATAAATACATATTTTAAATATTATAAATCTATTATTATTATTATTTTATCTATTTATTTGTTATATCTTTCTCCGTTTTCTTCCTGTTTAGACGAACGTTTCTACCTTTTCGGACAAAACCTTTTGTAACCTTCGTCCTGTCTTTGTCCTTACATGTTTTTGATTGATATTAGCCCCTGTGGCCAATAAATCTATTATTATTATTATTATTATTATTAAGGGGAGCCACCCCACCAGAAAACAGTAAGTAGAGCTTTTTCTCCTCTAATACTTTCCTTTTAAAAAAAAACATGGTAATTCTCAGAATCGGAAGCATAAATGTGAGAGGCCTCGGGTCGCCTTGGAAACAAGGTCACCTGTTGAACGACCTGAGGTGTTACAGTGTAGATGTAGCAGCCATTAGCGAAACCAGGCTCTCCAACCCGCAGGAACTCACAGCCCTTTTTGGCGGGTACGAGATTTTCCTATCTCCGTGTCGGCCGGGAGCGGGCGGTGGAGGTACTGCGGTGCTATTTCGGAAAGGCCTAGACTTGAAAATAAGGGCAGTCTTCCTGGATCCGGAAGGTAAGTTGGTGGTCCTGGACGTCGATAGTAGTGATGACGCTGCTTTCAGACTGCTGGCTGCCTACGCTCCGACAGGAGCAGGGCAGTCGGATTATTTCAAACGTCTGGAGGTTTTCCTAGGTACTTCTCGCACTTTAGTGCTAGTTGGGGACTGGAACGCTGTCCTAGACGAACGTATCGATAGGGTGGGTGCGGGAGCATCTAATAGGAAAGGGGGATGCAAGAGCCTCGCCAACCTGCTCAAACGCTTTCAGCTGTCCGACAGGTATCGACTAGACAACCCGAATGTGCCAATGTGGACTTGGACTAATCGCATCGGGTCGTCTAGATCGTACTTAGATAGATTTTTCTGTAGGCCAGCGGATAAGGATAGCATAGGGTGTCCACAATTCAACATAGTCGGCTACACGGACCACAAATTCGTGATCTGTACGGTCGACTTAGATAGGCTCCATAGACAAGGCCCCGGTTACTGGAAGCTAAACACGTCGACAACGGCGTGCAAAGCCTACAGAGACCGGATTAGTTTATTAGTTAAGAGGGCTTTAACCGGGGCAATCATCAACAACAACTGGTGGTTCGCCCTGAAGCGGGCAATTAGAGCAGAATCAATTAGGTTTAGTAAGGCTCTAGCTGTAGAACGTAAGAAAACAGAGCGGGATTTAGTTAACAAACTAGACGAGGCTCTTAGGACAGGCATCGCAACCGACGTGTTAGCAGCGAAGTTGGCCCTCGACCAACACTTTGATGCCAAGCATGAAGGCTGCGTTGTCAGAGCTAAAGCACTTTCGGTAAGCGGGGAGAGGACTAAGGCCGCTCGATGGGCCCGCGTGGTTGAGGCGAAGCGTGGGAACAGAGCGACCATTCGGTCTTTGGTGGACCAGAACGACTGCGAGATTTCGGGACCGAAGCAGATGTGTTCGGCATTTCAGCAGCACTTTGCTCAATTGTTCGGGATGAACGGTAGGACGGACGACGGAACAGACTTCGGTGTGTACCTAGACGGCCTGCCGCAACTCTCGACCAGCGAGGCCGAGTGCTGCGAAGGACCGATATCTGCCTGGGAAGTACGGGAAGCGATGAAAGGCTGCACGAGAGGTAGATCGCCGGGTTTGGATGGTCTGCCTTACGAGCTTTATACGTCAATGCCAGACTTGTTTGCGGGCGTCTTGGCAAACGTCTACTGCAACTGGCAACAAAACGGGAGAATTCCTGCTTTTGTTTGTCGGGGAGTGGTGGCTTTGCTAAGAAAGGACCCAAACAAGGGGGACATTATAGGGAACTTTAGGCCCATCACTCTGCTCAACACAGAGTTGAAGATCTTGGCCAAGGTGCTAGCCAAGAGATTGGCGCCTGTCGTGAGCAAACTGATCGGCAAGGCGCAGACATGCGCTGTGCCGACCAGGTCTATCCACGACAACCTCCATCTCATGCGCTACATCATAGAGAGAGTGGGTAACGAAGCTGGCGCGGGTGGGGCTTTGATCAATTTAGATCAGTCTAAAGCCTTCGATAGGGTCGACCATCGATACCTGGCAGCTGTTCTCAAGGCAGCTGGTTTCGGTCCGGTCTTCCGCGGGTGGATAGCTGCTTTATACAGCGGCATCTGCTCGGTCATACGGGTGAACGGCCATCTATCGGAACCGTTCAACATCTCGCGTTCGGTTCGCCAAGGGTGTCCTCTCTCCTCCCTTCTGTATGTGTTGACTCTCGAGCCATTACTGCGGAAGTTGGAGGCTTTGAGGGGCGTCCCGCGTGATCTGGGATATGGAAGGAGCGTGTCTGCCTATGCCGACGACGTTACCGTGATGGTGTCGAGCCACAGGCATATCGACCTGATTGGCGAGACACTAAACGAGTATGAAGCGGTGACAGGTGCGAAAATTAACGCGGAAAAGTCAATGGGCTTGCAACTAGGCACCTGGAGGGGCAAGTCCATGCCGTCCAACAGCGTCGTAGGGCGCTGGACAGACGGACCCGTTAAACTGCTCGGGGTCTGGTTCGGTCCGGACCTCCAGTTGGAGAAAAACTGGGAAGAGGTGACGAACAGGGTGGCCAACCTCACCCAGAAATGGGCTGAGAGGAAGCTCTCCTTGAAAGGTCGAGCGGAGGTGGCGAATGCGTACATCGCATCCGTCATCTATTACCGTTTGACCGTCGTCCCTTGTCCCGACCGCTGGTTAACCAAGATAGTACGCTTGCTCTTCAACTTTTTGTGGAAGGGTCAGGTACCACTGGTCAGGCGCTCCATCTGCTGTCAACAGCCGCTGAACGGACGCCTTGGCATGCCGTGGTTGCTGATGTGCAAACATGCGCTCAGGCTACGACGTCTCAAGCTTTTCGTGGACGGTGAACAGGTGTGGTCGCCTTTCGTCAGATGCGAATTTCCGCAGCTCGTTTCTTTAACAGAGCTGCAATCCTGGATCAAACATAGACCGAGAAAGGGCGCTTGGCACCTCGAGTGCCGCCAAGCTCTCACCGCCCTCAGTCAGGCGGGCAGTGCGATCGGTAGTAGCTCCACTCTAGCGTTCTATAGAGGGTTAGTGGGAGAAAAGTGCGACGACGTTCTCGGGGAAACTCTAGGCGTCGAGGATAATCAGCTAAGCAGTCTGTTCAGGAGAACTTTCGGGCCGGGGCCCATGGATAATTTCCAAAGGTCCCTCGCCTGGCAGTGCTACCGAGGTGCGCTACCTGTTCGAGATAAACTCTACCGACATGGAAGTGCCGTCAACCGGGCCTGCCCAAGGTGCGCTCGGGACGACGAAACCGTTCTGCACGCACTCGTCCAGTGCCCGAGCATTGCTGACCTGTGGGTCTATATCGAACAGCTACTGTCACGTGTAGGACGGATCCGGCTATCAGCTGAATCCATCGTGAGAATTGACCCGCCGACCTCCTTTAACCAGGAGGGCAAGGCAATTTTCCTATGTCTAGTGGCTGTAGCGAAAGAGGTGATATGGTGGACCCGTTTGAAAGGGCTAAAGACAGACACTTTCCTCTTTGGCCAAGGCCTCATCAACTTTTTCAAGTTCCACTTGAAAAGGAAGATGAGAGTAGAGAGGGAAGTGCTGTCTCATAGCAAATTCGTTGAAAGATGGGTGACTGTTGGAAGAATGGCCAGTATAAACGGACCAATTCTGAGAATACACCTGTAAAAAAGAAAGGTAATGTAAAAGGAGAAAGGGCTCTATACCCCTTTCTTATTTTTTCTGACCAGGCTCCCGTGGTTTTATGGGTTTTTCCACGTATAACCTTTCCTCTTTCGAAGCGCCTCACCCTTTGGGAGTTCTACTTATTTATTTACCTATTTATTTATCTATTTATTTATTATATCTTTTCTCCGTTTTCTTCCTCTGTTTAGACGAACTTTCCTACCTTTTCGGACAAAACCTTTTTGTAACCTTCGTCCTGTCTTTGTCCTTATATGTTTTAATTGATATTAGCCCTTGTGGCCAATAAAACGAATTAATTATTATTATTATTAACTGATTAAAAGAAATTCATTCAAAAGACATCAATTAGCAAGCACTTGCCATGCGCATGCGTATCTCCTCTCCTCAAATACTGAAGCAAAAAAAAACCCAACTAATTATCTCCCTTTACATATAATTATTTTGCTCTTGAAGTGTGTTTGTCTAAATATGTGTATATCTGACTGGTATTGAACTTTTATCAGATATCGACCTTCTTATCGGATGTTATACATCGCTGTTCACTATGCCCTTACAATTCTTTCTGGTTTCGACCATTTTTTGCCATCTTGGCCCAAATAATTCAGCTCCGTCGTGATATCTGTTGTTTCTAGCATATTCTATGACCACTTTCCTCACTCTGATGTTTTTCAACTTCGCCCCCCCCCACCACCACCATTAATAGCATAAACTCCTTTATGGTACTAAAAAATTCGCTTTTCAAAATGTACGATTTTTATCAACCTTGAACCTTGAAGGTCTTGGGATATGTTAGAAACAAACTTTTTTGCCTAAAAAAATATGTATTTTTCTTTTTATTGTTCTTACTGAAAAGGTTTTACCTATAGATTTGAAGTGCATAGTGTCCACAAAATCGACCACAATCGGTCCAGAGAAGGGAAGAAGGGTTTTTTTTGTAGCAACATCCGATAAGATGGTCAAATTCAAACAAGCATAAATAGAATTCACGGCAATATACTAAAAACAGAAAGGGATTTAAGAAGAGTTATCTTTCTTAAATATTTCGGAAGGGGAGATGCGCATGTGCATTGAACGTACTTCCTCTTTGAAGTCGATAGTCAGTTAAATGTCCTTTGAATGAATTTCTCTTAATCCGTTGATAATAATACATTTATAATACTTAAATTACGTACTTATAATGCGTTTCTCTATTACCACATACACACACATATATAACAATACTTTATGAAACATTTCCTGTGGTCTTGTGTTGAAGACGGAAGTGGGACGAGGGCGTCCCTGAGTACGGAAGCGCGCAAAAGAGCACGTGCCGTGAAGGGTGGACGTGTATGACTAACAAAAGGCAACGACCACGTGGATTGTGGGAGAACATTTCCCCCGCGAATGGACAGGTAAGAAAGATTCGATTCCCCTTTCTCTGTTTTCTCTCTTCATACTACAAGTTATTTCGCCCCCCACCCCCAAAGATCTATTGTCCATGGTAAAATATGGCATCAAAGATTAGACTCGGCAACATGTTGAGACCATTCTCTGGCCAAGGCGATGTGGTGGTCTGGATTAAGAAAGTGAAGGGTCCAAATGGACTATATGTAATTTGAACCTTTCCCCCCTTATTTTTATGTTATCGCAGTTTTGTGAGATTTGGCTGTTATTTCTAGCATGTAACGACCCACGTTTCATGGCCTCTCCTTCCTACGTTGCTCTTCCTTTTGAAGAGCAAACTCTCATCTATTTCTACTTCATAAACGGGACCATGGAGCAGGGCTTGGTCTCGAAGCATCTGCCCCAAACACACTTCTCGACAAAAGTTACATCACTGGTTCTTGGTTTTGTTATCTATGCCAGCCTATAAGGCCGCAGTTGTTACAGGTACCTCGAAAACAAAATGAAATAAACGGTTTAAAATTTTCTGTAAGGACAACTTTAACTTTTCCATGAAAGTGTTTGCCCTTACAGAAATTTTTCAAACAATTTTTTTTCAGAATCGGAGTTTCCACAGCCTAAAACGTGGGATTCCGTGAAAAAAATTAATAAATAAGGGGGGGAAAGGTTCAGATTACATAAGGCGTATAGGTAGCAGGGATCAGGAGATTGGTAGCTACAGACGTAAACGGACTCCTCCCCTCTTGAAGATTCTTATTTCTTTTTAGGGAATCCCACGTTTTCGGCTGAGGAGATTCCGATTCTGAAAAAAAAAAACCATTTTTCAAACCTCGCAACTTCAGGATTGCAATGTCCCTTCGCGCCCCACCCCCATTTCCTCATCTTTTTTTTAACCTTTTTCCGGAAATTTTATTTTTTTATGATTTCTGAAAAATTGTTTGTAAAATTTCAATTTTGTTGGAAAAACAAAACACACCAACCCCGTCCCCTCTCGATTCTACGGCTTCCAGCAGGCTAGAAACAACAGCCAAATTTCACAAAACTGTGATATCATCATGAAATAAATATACAATCAATTTACTCACCTTTCTGCAAAGATTCCTTTCAGAGTAATTTCCTGCAGTAATTTGACAATTTTCTTGCAAGTTACTCAAAATATGAATGCAGAAATAACACCAAACTCTTTTGAAACAATGAAAACAGCAAAGAAATACTGTGAAATTAAGATGTTCCTTTTTTTTTTTGTACAACATATGCTCCGGTGGAATTTAGTGGGAATAAACTTTGGCAATGTGTTTGAGAAATATATAGAAATTCTGGAAATTCCATACATTTCTCCATAGAATTGTTGACGCCGGACCAATTTATGATCACCCAATGGTCTGGTGACATAGTTCAACCTTGTTTTGATTCAGGACCGATAGGCCTCAGTGTGCTTTGTGCAAGCGCCGGTCTCATATTGTGTGTGCAAACACACGTTTTACTTGTAGCAATAATGTTGTTTGTTTTCAAAAAATCCATTCTTTTCTCTGGAGCAAACTGCATTAAATTTCTCCTATGGGTCATGAATATTGAAGTTCATCGAAATCTTTTAATGTCTGTTGTCCTTGCTGGAATCGGTTGGATGGTTTAAACAGAGCTGGGTGGCTGCAGCACACTCCATTCTGATTCCTAAGGGTTTCTACAGCTGGATGCCCTTCCTGGTCCCAACCACTCACAGTACACATGGTGCTTTTATGTGGCACGATACAGTTGCTCCTATTTGATGACTCTTTTACATGGCCCTTCTCATCTGCTTTTATGAAGAAAGGTCGCCAGTGCTTTAGGCTACTAGAAGGATGAGTCTGAATACTTCTCCCGTGGAGTATGGGTCTTCTTGAGTGCAGCGAGGTGCCAGGTATCTTGGTCTTTATCATATCACCTGAAGGGTTCAGCATCCTGAGTTTGCTCATCAGCACTTCATCCCATGTCTTCTTGGGTGTCCTGCTTCCACATCTTCCATCTTCTTTGAGAGATCGCCACTTCTTCATGGAACTGTTGGCATCCGGCTCAGTTGTTAAAAGAAATGTTTGTTTCTACAGTTTATCTCAATAGAAATGAATCTGTATTCTTTAAGTTGCCTCTACATTTTACGCTGTTCTTTCTCTATAATTTCAGAACATCAGATGACAGAAGAAGCATCCTCAATATCTGCCACGTTTGAAAGACTAAACGAAAATATTATATAAAAGAGACGTATAACATTGTTTCTACAAATCTGTGGAAGAATTCCTGTGAAACATTTGCTCTGAAATATTGATATTAACCAAATATTTGAACATCACTGCCTGGGTTATCAAGAAGAGGAGCGTGTATGCTGATTGATGTTGGATAAATTTATAGAAGTGTTACTAAACAAAGGTAACACTGGACAGAAATCCAGTAGTAGAAGTGTATGTAAGGAAAAGTAATAGAAAAGAGAGAGAAAATTATAGAATTGATTTTCCCCTGAACACATGAGAAAAGAGATGACATCATATAACTGTGATATCTGTAGAAAGTCCTTCTCTGGAAAAGGTCACTTAACTATGCACAATCGCATTCATACGAGAGACAAACAGTATCACTGTGATATCTGTGGTAAATCATTCTCTATGGGTATTACCTTATCTAGGCACAAACGTACTCATACAGGGGAGAAACCATATCGTTGTGATATCTGTGGTAAATCATTCTCTGAGAGTGGTCACTTAACTGGACACAAACTTATTCATACAGGAGAGAAACTGTATCATTGTGATATCTGTGGTAAATCATTCTCCCAAAAAAATAACTTAACTACACACAAATATAGTCATACAGGAGAGAAACCATATTGTTGTGATATCTGTGGTAAATCATTCTCTCAGAGCGGTCACTTAACTGGACACAAAATTATTCATACAGGAGAGAAATCATATCATTGTGATATCTGTGGTAAATCATTCTCTCAAAGTAGTACCTTGTCTACACACAAACGTATTCATACTGGAGAGAAACCATATCATTGTGATATCTGTGGCATATCATTCTCTCGAAGAAGTCAACTTACTGCGCACAAACATACTGATACTGGAGAGAAACCGTATTCTTGTGATATCTGTGGGAAATCATTCTCTCAAAATAGTGAGTTAACAAGACACAATCGTATTCACACAGGAGAGAAACCATATCATTGTGTTATTTGCGGTAAATCATTCTTTCAAAATAATGGTTTACAGAAACACATTCGTGTTCATACGGGAGAAAAACCATATCAGTGTGATATCTGTGGTAAATCATTCTCTGTGAATAGAGACCTGGCAAGACACAATCGTATTCACACAGGAGAGAAGCCATATCATTGTGATGTCTGTGGTAAATCATTCTCTCAGAATATTGTCTTATCTAGACACAAATATATTCATACAGGGGAGAAAGAAAAACTGTAGTTTCTTGTTTTCTATATTTGCTTCATATTCCTGTGTTTTATGCAAAGGAAATTATGACTAAAATATTTCCAAATATTTTAGATTTGTTTTTGTTTTGTTTCTTTCCAATATTCACCTCCCACTCCTTTCAATTTCCTTTCCATAATGTAAGGACCTCTATACCAGATCCCCTATTCCTGACAACCCTACACATTATTCTTTCTTGAATATTGCATCCTGTAATCACAGTATATTTCATGTTTATTGTCTTTTAATTGCTTCACTCGTTAAATATATTATGCAATGACAAGTTATGAGTTTTTCATACACAAGAATATTGTAAAGTTTACATAGACAATCACCTCAAGTAGAAAGACAGAGAAGACCACAAGGGAAGAATACGAGCCATAAGTGTAGTTTAGTGTCCCACACCAGACTGATTCCTTGTTAGTTTCTGAATAATGTTTTCTTTAAATTAAACTTTGCAGAGGTAAGTTTTCAAATGTCCAGATTAAGATTATTTTCATAAAATTGAGAACGTTCGTTCTTACGTGCATACTACGTACGTTCGTTCTATCGCTCCTTCGTTCGTTATTTCGTTCTTTCTTTCGTTCGTACGTACGTTCGTTCCTGCGTGCGGACGTACGTACAAACGTCCATTCTTTTGTTCGTAAGTTCGTTCTTTCTCTCGATTTTACGTACGTACGATCATTCGTTCGTTCGTTCATTCATTCGTACGTACGTTCGTTCATCGTTCGTAGTACTTACGTTCGTTCGTTTGTACGCTCGTTCGTTTGTACGCTCGTTCGTTCGTTCTTTTGTGCTCTGAGTTCGTGCGTTCGATCGTTCATTCGTTCCTAAGTTCATACTTACGTACGTTCATTCGTTCGTTCGTTCGGTCGTTCCTACATACGTACGTACGTTTGTTCGTTCTTTCGTTTGTTTATACGTACGGGCATAAGGTACGTTCCTTCGATCGTTCGTACGTACGTACTTACGTAAGTACGTACGTACTTACGTAAGTACGTACGTTCGTTTGTTCCTTGTTTCGTTCGTACGTACGTTCGTTCCTTCGTTCGTATGTACTTACGTTTGTTCGTTCGTACGTACGTAAGTACGTGTGTTCGTAAGTTCGTACTTACGTACGTTCGTTCATCCGTTCGTTCTAACGTACGTACGCAGGTTCGTACGTACGCAGGTTCGTACGTACATTCGTTCGGTCGTTCCTACATACGTACGTACGTTTGTTCGTTCTTTCGTTCGTTTGTACGTACGGGCATGAGGTACGTTCCTTCGATCGTTCGTACGTAAGTACGTACGTTCGTTTGTTCCTTGTTTCGTACGTTCGTTCCTATGTACTTACGTTCGTTCGTACGTACGTAAGTACGTGCGTGCGTTCGTTCGATCGTTCATTCGTTCGTACTTACGTAAGTTCGTTCTTACGTACGCAGGTACGTTCGTTCGTTCATTCATTAGCTCGTTCGTTCGTTCTTTTGTACTCTCGTTCGTTCGTTCGATCGTTCTTTTGTTGGCTCGTTCGTTCGATCGCTCGTTCGTCCGTACGTACGTACGTACGTATCTTCGTTCGTTTGAACTTACGTACGTACGTACCTACGTACGTTCTTTCGTTCGTTCGGTCGTACATACGTAAGTACGTCCGTTCATTCGTTAGTTCGTTCTTTCATTCGTTCGTTCGCTCCATTGTTCGTACGTACGTACGAAAGATCGTTCGTTCCAATGTTCCTACGTACGTTCGTTCGGTCGTTCTTTAGTTCGTTCGTGCGTACATACTTACGTTCGTTCGTACATACGTAAGTACGTACGTTTATTCGTTCGTTCGTTTGTTCGTACGTACGTTCGTTCTTTCGTTCGTTCATCTTGTTCGTTCGCTCCTTCGTACGTACGTAAGTTCGTACGTTCGTTTGTTCGTACGTACGCACGGACTATCGCTCGTTCGTTCGTGTGATCATTCTTACGTACGAACGTTCGTTCGATCGTTCTTACCTGCGAACGCTCGTTCATTCGTTATTTCGTCCGTACGCACCTACGTTCGTTCGTGCGTCCAGACGTACGTACGTACAAACGTTCATTCGTTCGTAAGTTCTTTCGTTCATTCGTTCGTTCGATCATTCGGACGCACGTACGTTCGTCCTTTCGTTCGTTCGTTCGTTCGATCATTCGTACGTACGTATGTACGCACGTTCTTTCTTCCGTTCGTTCGTACATACGTACGTAAGTACGTACGTTTATTCATTCGTTCCTTCCTTCGTACGTACGTTCGTTCGTTCATCTTGTTCGTTCGCTCCTTCGTACGTACGTAAGTTCGTATGTTCGTACATTCGTTTGTTCTTTCGTACTTAATGACTCATGTACGTACGTTCGTTCGTTCTTTCATCCACCCTTACGTACGTTCGATCCTGCGTTCGTTCGTACGTACGGACTATCGCTCGTTCGTTCGTGTGTTCATTCTTACGTACGAACGTTCGTACTTTCGTTCGTTCGATCGTTCTTACCTGCGAACGCTCGTTCGTTCGTTCTTTCGTTATTTCTTCCGTACGCACCTACGTTCGTTCGTGCGTCCAGCCGTACGTACGTACAAACGTTCATTCGTTCGATCATTCGGACGTACGTACGTTCGTTCGATATTTCGTGTCTACTTACGTACGTTCGTCCTTTCGTTCGTTGGTTGGTTGGTTCGTTCATTCGTTCGTTCATTCGTACGTACGTTCGTTCGTTTGTACGTACGTTCTTTCGTTCTTTTGTACGCTCCTTCGTTCGTTCGTTGTTTCGTTCGTTCGTTCGTTCCTTCCTTCGTACGTAGTATGTTTGTTCTTTCGTTCGTATGTACTTACGTTCGTCCGTCCGTTCGTTCGTTCTTTTGTTCGTTCGTACGTACGTACGTACGTGTGTTCGTTTGTTCGATCGTCCATACGTTCGTAAGTTCGTACTTACGTACGTTCGTTCATTCGTTCGTCCTTTCGTTCTTACGTACGTATGTACGTTCGTTGTTTCGTTGGTTCGTTCGTTCATTGGTTCGTTCGTTCGTACGTACGTTCGTTCGAACGTACATTCGTTCGTTCGTTTGTACGTACGTACGTTCGTTCGGTCGGTCGTTCGTACATACGTACGTACGTTCGTTCTTTCCTTCGTTCGTACGTATGGACATAAGGTACGTTCTTTTGTTCGATCGTTCGTTCGTTCGTATGGACGTACGTACGTACGGACTTTCGTTCGGTCGTTCGTTTCACTCGTTCGTTCTTACGTACGAACGTTTGTTCTTTCGTTCGTTCGTAAGTTCGTTCATTCGTTCGTTTGTTCGATCATTCGTTCGTTCGGACGTACGTACGTGTCTACGTACGTACGTAAGTTCGTTCGTACTTTCGTTCATTCGTACGTACGTACGTTCGTCCTTTCGTTGGTTAGTTCGTTCGTTCTTACGTACTTACGTAGGTACGTTCATTCGTTCGTACGTACGTACGTTCGTTCGTTGTTTCGTACGTACTTACGTACGTTCGTTCGTTTACGCGTACGTTATTTTGTTCTTTTGTACGCTAGATCGTTCGTTTGTTCGTTGTTTCGTTCGTTTGTTCGTACGTTCGTTCGTTGGTTCCTATTTATTTACGTTCGTTCGTTCGTACGTACATGAGTTCGATCGTTCATTCGTTCGTCCGTTCGTTCTTACGTACGTACGTTCGTTCCTTCATTGTTTCGTAGGTCCGTTCATTCGTTCTTTCTTTCGTTCGTTCGTTGGTACGTACATTCGTTCGTTCGATTGTACGTACGTTTGTTCGTTCGTTCGTTTGTACGTACGGGCATAAGGTACGTTCCTTCGTTCGTACGTACGTACGTTCGTTCTTTCGTTCATTCGTTCGTATGTACTTACGTTCGTTCGTCCTTTCATTCGTTCTTTTGTTCGTTCGTACGTACGTAAGTACGTGTGTTCGTTCGTTCGATCGTTCGTAAGTTCGTACTTACGTACGTTTGTTCATCCGTTCGTTCTTAGGTACGTACGTACGTACGCAGGTACGTTCGTTCATTGTTTCGTTGGTTCGTTCGTTCATTCGTTCGTACGGTCGTACGTACGTACGTTCATACATTCGTTCGTTTGTACGTACTTACGTTCGTTCGTTCATTCGTTAGCTCGTTCGTCTGTACGCTCCTTCGTTCGTTCTTTTGTACTCTCGTTCGTTCGTTTGTTCTTTCGTTCGTTCGTTCGTACGTATGGACATAAAGTACATTCGTTCGTTCGTTCGTACGTACGTATGGACGTACGTTCGTTCGTATGTACGTTCGTTCTTTCGTTCGTCCGTACGTACGTAGGTACGTATCTTCGTTCGTTTGTACTTATGTAAGTACGTACGTACGTACCTACGTTCGTTCGTTCGTTCGGTCGTACATACGTAAGTACGTCCGTCCACTCGTTAGTTCGTTCTTTCATTCGTTTGTTCGCTCCATCGTTCGTACGTACGTACGAAAGATCGTTCGTTCCAATGTTCCTACGTACGTTCGTACTTTCGTTCGTTCGTTCGGTCGATCGTTTGTTCGTTCTTTAGTTCGTTCGTTCGTACGTACATACGCACGTTTGTTCTTCCGTTCGTTCGTTCGTTCGTTCGTACATACGTACGTAAGTACGTACGTTTATTCATTCGTTCATTCCTTCGCACGTTCGTACGAACGTACGTTCGTTTGTTCGTACGTTCGTACGTATGTACGTTTGTTCGTACGTTCGTTCGTTGTTTCGTTCGTTCATCTTGTTCGTTCGCTCCTTCGTACGTACGTAAGTTCGTTCATTCGTATGTTCGTACATTCGTTTGTTCGTTCGTACTTAATGACTCATGTACGTACGTTCGTTCGTTCTTTCATCCACCCTTACGTACGTTCGTTCGTACGTATGGACGTTCGTTTGTTCGTACGTACGTACGGACTATCGCTCGTTCGTTCGTGTGATCATTCTTACGTACGAACGTTCGTACTTTCGTTCGTTCGATCGTTCTTACCTGCGAACGCTCGTTCGTTCGTTCGTTCTTTCATTCGTTATTTCGTCCGTACGCACCTACGTTCGTTCGTGCGTCCAGACGTACGTACGTACAAACGTTCATTCGTTTGTACGTTCATTCGTTCGTAAGTTCGTTCGTTCGATATTTCATGTCTACTTACATACGTACGTTCGTCCTTTCGTTCGTTGGTTCCTTGGTTGGTTGGTTCGTTCATTCGTTCGTTCGTACGTATGTACGTTCGTTCGATCGCTCGTTCGTTCGATTGCCCGTTCGTTCGATCGCTTGTTCGTTTGTACGTACGCAGGTACGTATCTTCGTTCGTTTATACTTACGTACTTACGTACGTTCAGTCATTAGTTCGTTCTTTCGTTCGTTCGTTTGTACGTACTTTCTTTCGTTCTTTTGTTCTTATGTACGCTCGTTCGTTCATTCGTTCGTTCTTTCGTTCGTTCTTTTGTTCGTTCGTTTGTTCGTTCGTACGTACGTACGTACGTGTGTTCGTTTGTTCGATCGTCCATACGTTCGTTAGTTCGTACTTACGTACGTTCGTTCATTCGTTCGTCCTTTCATTCTTACGTACATACGTACGTATGTACGTTCGTTGTTTCGTTGGTTCATTCGTTCGTACGTACGTACGTACATTCGTTCGTTCGTTCGGTCGGTCGTTCATACATACGTACGTACGTTAGTTCGTTCGTACGTATGGTCATAAGGTACGTTCTTTCGTTCGATCGTTCATTCGTTCGTTCGTGCGTACGTACGTTCGTTCGTACGTACGGACTTTCGTTCGTTCGTTCGTTCGGTCGTTCGTTTCACTCGTTCGTTCGTTCGTTCTTACGTATGAACCTTCGTTCGTTCTTTCATTCGTTAATTTGTTCGTACGTACGTACGTTCTTTCCTGTGTCTAGACGTACGTACGTACAAATGTTCATTTGTTTGTTCGTTCATTCGTTCGTTCGTAAGTTCGTTCGTTCGTTCGTTTGTTCGAGCATTCGTCCGTTCGGACGTACGTACGTTCGTTTGATATTTCGTGTATACGTACGTACGTAAGTTCGTTCGTACTTTCGTTCATTCGTACGTACGTACGTTCGTCCTTTCGTTGGTTCGTTCGTTCGTTCTTACATACGTACTTACGTACGTACGTTCATTCGTTCGTTCGTTCATTCGTACGTACGTATGTTTGTTCGTTGTTTCATACGTACGTTCGTTCGTTTGTACGTACGTTCTTTCGTTCTTTGTACGCTAGATCGTTCGTTCGTTCGTTGTTTCGTTCGTTTGTTCGTACGTTCGTTCGTTTGTTCGTTCGTACGTACGTACATGAGTTCGTTCGTTCGATCGTTCGCTCTTACGTACGTACGTTCGTTCGTTCGTTGTTTCGTTGGTCCGTTCGTTCATTCGTTCGTTCTTTCGTTCATTCGTTCGTACGTACATTCGTTCGTTCGATTGTACGTACGTTTGTTCGTTCTTTCGTTCGTTTGTTCGTTCGTTCGTTTGTACGTACGGGCATAAAGTACGTTCCTTCGTTCGATCGTTCGTACGTACGTACTTACGTAAGTATGTACGTGCGTACGTACGTTCGTTTGTTTCGTTCGTTCGTTCCTACGTACGTACGTTCGTTCTTTCGTTCCTTCGTTTGTATGTACTTACGTTCGTTCGTCCTTTCATTCGTTCTTTTGTTCGTTCGTACGTACGTAAGTACGTGTGTTCGTTCGTTCGATCGTTCATTCGTTCGTAAGTTCGTACTTACGTACGTTCGTTCATCCGTTCGTTCTTACGTACGTACGTACGCAGGTACGTTCGTTCATTGTTTCGTTGGTTCGTTCGTTCGTTCGGTCGTACGTACGTACGTACATTCATTCGTTCGTTTGTACGCACGTACGTACTTACGTTCGTTCGTTAGCTCGTTCGTCTGTACGCTCGTTCGTTCGTTCTTTTGTACTCTCGTTCGTTCGTTTGTTCGTTCGTTCTTTCGTTCGTTCGTTCGTACGCATGGACATAAAGTACGTTCGATCGTTCGTTCGTTCTTATGTTCCCTCGTTCGTACGTACGTACGTATGGACGTACGTTCGTTCGTTCGTATGTACGTTCGATCGCTCGTTCTTCCGTACGGACGTAGGTACGTATGTTCGTTCGTTTGTACTTACGTACGTACGTACGTTTTTTCGTTCGTTCGTTCGTTCGGTCGTACATACGTAAGTACGTCCGTTCATTCGTTAGTTCGTTCTTTCATTCGTTCGTTCGCTCCATCGTTCGTACGTACGTACGAAAGATCGTTCGTTCCAATGTTCCTACGTACGTTCGTCCTTTCGTTCGTTCGTTCGTTCGTTCGTACGTACATACTTACGTTCGTACGTATTACTTACGTTCGTACGCACGTTCGTTCTTCCGTTCGTTCGTTCGTACATACGTACGTAAGTACGTACGTTTATTCATTCGTTCGTTCCTTCGCTCGTTCGTACGTACGTACGTTCGTTCGTTCATCTTGTTCGTTCGCTCCTTCGTACGTACGTAAGTTCGTTCGTATGTTCGTACGTTCGTTTGTTCGTTCGTACTTAATGACTCATGTACGTACGTTCGTTCGTTCTTTCATCCACCCTTACGTACGTATGGACGTTCGTTCTTTCGTTCGTACTTACGTACAGATTATAGCTCGTTCGTTCGTGTGATCATTCTTACGTACGAACGTTCGTACTTTCGTTCGTTCGATCGTTCTTACCTGCGAACGCTCGTTCGTTCGTTCGTTCAATCATTCGGACGGACGTACGTTCGTTCGATATTTCGTGTCTACTTACATACGTACGTTCGTCCTTTCGTTGGTTGGTTGGTTGGTTCGTTCATTCGTTCGTTCATTCGTACGTACGTACGTACGTTCGTTCGTATGTACGTACGTATGTACGTACGTTCATTCGTTAGTTCGTTCTTTCTTTCATTCGTTCGTTCGTTTGTACGTACGTTCTTTCGTTCTTTTATTCTTATGTACGCTCGTTCGTTCGTTGTTTCGTTCGTTCGTTCGTTCGTTCGTTCATTCCTTCCTTCGTACGTAGTACGTTTGTTCTTTCGTTCCTTCATTCGTATGTACTTACGTCCGTCCGTCCGTTCGTTCGTTCTTTTGATCGTTCATTTGTTCGTTCATACGTACGTACGTACGTGTGTTCGTTTGTTCGATCGTCCATACGTTCGTAATTTCGTACTTACGTACGTTCGTTCAATCGTTCCTACGTACGTAAGTACATTCGTTCGTACGTACCTACGTATGGACGTACGTTCGTTCGTTCGAACTTTCATTCGTTATTTCGTTCGTACGTACGTTCGTTCTTGCGTCCTGACGTACGTACGTTCGTTCCTGCGTCCTGACGTACGTACGTACATAAGTTCGTTCGTTAGTACGTACGTACGCCAGTTCGTTCGGGCGTTCGTACATACGTACGTAAATTCGTTCGTTCGTATGTTCGTTCTATCGTTCGTTCCTTCCTTCGTTCGTACGTACGGACATAAGGTACGTTCGTTTGTTCGTTCGTAAGTATGTAAGTACGTAATTACGTACGTTCATTTGTTCGTTCGTTCGTTCGTTCGTTCGTTCCTCCCTTCGTTCGTACGTACGGACATAAGGTACGCTCTTTCGTTCGTACGTGCGTGCGAACGTTCGTTCATTCGTTCGTACATACATTCGTTCGTTAGTTCGTTCTTTCATACGTACATAAGTATGTACGTAAGTACTTTCGTTCGTTCGTTCCATCGTTCGTACGTACGTACGAAAGATCGTTCGTTCGAATGTTCGTCCTTTCGCTCGGTTTGTTCGTTCTTTAGTTCGTTCGTTCGTACATTCATCCGTACGTTCGTAATTTCGTTCGTTTGTTCGTTCGTAAGTACGTAATTACGTACGTTCATCTGTTCGTTCGTTCGTTCGTACGTAAGTACTTTCGTTCGTTCGTTCCATCGTTCGTACGTACGTACGAAAGATCGTTCGTTCGAATGTTCGTCCTTTCGCTCGGTTTGTTCGTTCTTTAGTTCGTTCGTTCGTACATACATTCGTTCGTTAGTTCGTTCTTTCATACGTACATAAGTATGTACGTAAGTACTTTCGTTCGTTCGTTCCATCGTTCGTACGTACGTACGAAAGATCGTACGTTCGCTTGTTTGTTCTTTCGTTCGTTCGTTCGTTCATTGCGTTCTTTCGCTCCTTTGTACGTACGTAAGTTCGTTCGTTCGTATTTACGTACGTACGTTCGTTCTTTCATTCGTACGTACGTACGTATGGACGTGCGTTCGTTCGTTCGGACTTACGTAAGCACGTTCGTTCGTTCTTTCGTTCGTTTCGCTCGTTCGTTCATTCGTTTGATCGTTCTTAAGTACGAACTTTCATTCTTTCGTTCGTTCGTTCGATCGTTCGTTCGTTCTTTCGTTTTTTCGTTCTTTCTTTCGTTCTTCGTTACGTACGTTCGTTCGTTCGTTTGTTCGTTCTTACGTACGTACGTTCGTTCCTGCGTCCGGACGTACGTACGTACGTATAAACGTACGTACGTTCCTGCGTCCAGACGTACGTACGTACATAAGTTCGTTCGTTAGTAGGTACGTACGCCAGTTCGTTCGGGCGTTCGTACATACGTACGTAAATTCGTTCTTTCGTATGTTCGTTCCTTCGTTCGTACGTACGGACATAAGGTACGTTCTTTCGTTCGATCGTTCGTACGTGCGTGCGAACGTTCGTTCATTCGTTCGTACATACATTCGTTCGTTAGTTCGTACGATCGTTCGTTCTTTTCTTCGGTCATTTTTACGTATGTACGTACGTACATACGTACGTTCGCTTGTTTGTTCTTTCGTTCGTTCGTTCGTTCATTGCGTTCTTTCGCTCCTTTGTACGTACGTAAGTTCGTTCGTTCGTATTTACGTACGTACGTTCGTTCTTTCATTCGTACGTACGTACGTATGGACGTGCGTTCGTTCGTTCGGACTTACGTAAGCACGTTCGTTCGTTCGTTCTTTCGTTCATTTCGCTCGTTCGTTCATTCGTTTGATCGTTCTTAAGTACGAACTTTCATTCTTTCGTTCGTTCGTTCGATCGTTCGATCGTTCTTTCGTTTTTTCGTTCTTTCTTTCGTTCTTCGTTACGTACGTTCGTTCGTTCGTTTGTTCGTTCTTACGTACGTACGTTCGTTCCTGCGTCCGGACGTACGTGCGTACGTATAAACGTTCGTTTGTTCATTCCATTCATTCGTTCGAAAGTTCGTTCGTTCGTTCGTTCTTCGTTCATTCGTTCGGTCGTTCGGACGTACGTACTTTCGTTCGATATTTCGAGTCTACTTACATACGTACGTACGTACGTTCGTTCGTTCGTTCGTTCGTTCGATCGTTCGTTCGTAAGTACGTACGTATGATCGTCCTGTCTTTCGTTCGTTCGGTCGTTCGTTCGTCCGAACGGTCGTTCGTTCGGTCGTTCGTTCGTTCGTTCGGTCGTTCGTTCGTTCGTTCGGTCGTTCGTTCGTTCGTTCGGTCGTTCGTTCGTTCGTTCGGTCGTTCGTTCGTTTGTTCCATTGTTCGTTCGTACGTATGGACTTATGTACGTACGTTCGTTCGTTCTTTCGTCCGTCCGTACGTACGTTCGTTCGTTCGTTCTTAAGTACGTTTGTTCGTTTAGCTCGTTTGTTCTATCGTTCGTTATTTCGTTCTTTCTTTCGTTCGTTCGTACGTACGTTCGTTCGTTCGTTTGTAAGTTCGTTCGTTCGTTTTTCGTTCCTTGGTTCGTTGGTTGGTTGGTTCGTTCATTCGTTCGTTCGTACGTACGTACGTTCGTTCGTATGTACGTACGTATGTACGTACGTTCATTCGTTAGTTCGTTCTTTCGTTCGTTCGTTTGTACATACGTTCTTTCGTTCTTTTATTCTTATGTACGCTCGTTCGTTCGTTGTTTCGTTCGTTCGTTCGTTCATTCCTTCCTTCGTACGTAGTACGTTTGTTCTTTCGTTCCTTCATTCGTATGTACTTACGTTCGTCCGTCCGTTCGTTCGTTCTTTTGTTCGTTCATTTG
The DNA here is from genome assembly GCF_046866305.1 of Octopus bimaculoides. Classification (NCBI taxonomy): domain Eukaryota; kingdom Metazoa; phylum Mollusca; class Cephalopoda; order Octopoda; family Octopodidae; genus Octopus; species Octopus bimaculoides. The sequence goes on from NC_142956.1 coordinate 3,361,130, forward strand.
TTCGTTCGTACGTACGTACGTACGTGTGTTCGTTTGTTCGATCGTCCATACGTTCGTAAGTTCGTACTTACGTACGTTCGTTCATTCGTTCGTCCTTTCGTTCTTACGTACATAGTACTAATGTACGTTCGTTGTTTCGTTGATTCGTTCGTTCATTCTTTCGTTCGTTCGTACGTACGTAAGTACATTCGTTCGTTCGTTCGTACATACGTACGTATGTTCGTTCGTTCTTTCGTTCGTTCGTACGTATGGACATAATGTACGTTCTTTCGTTCGATCGTTCGTTCGTTCGTTCGTTCGTGCATACGTATGGACGTACGTTCGTTCGTACGTACGGACGGACTTTCGTTCGTTCGTTCGGTCGTTCGTTTCACTCGTTCGTTCGTTCTTATGTACGAACGTTTTTTCTTTCGTTCGTTCGTTCGTTCGATCGTTCTTACGTACGAACCTTCGTTCGTTCGTTCGTTCTTTCATTCGTTAATTTGTTCGTACGTACGTACGTTCTTTCCGGCGTCTAGACGTACGTACGTACAAATGTTCGTTCATTCGTTCGTAAGTTCGTTCGTTCGTTCGTTTGTTCGATCATTCGTTCGTTCGGACGTACGTACGTTCGTTCGATATTTCGTGTCTACGTACGTACGTAAGTTCGTTCGTACTTTCGTTCATTCGTACGTACGTACGTTCGTCCTTTCCTTGGTTGGTTCGTTCGTTCTTATATACGTACTTACGTTCATTCCTTCGTTCGTTCATTCGTACGTACGTACGTTCGTTCGTTGTTTCGTACGTACTTACGTACGTTCGTTCGTTTGTACGTACGTTCTTTTGTACGCTAGATCGTTCGTTCGATCGTTCATTCGTTCGTCCGTTCGTTCTTACGTACGTACGTTCGTTGTTTCGTTGGTCCGTTCATTCGTTCGTTCGCTCGTACGTATGGACATAAGGTACGTTCATTCCTTCGATCGTTCGGTCGTTCCTTCGTTCGTACGTACCTACGTATGGACGTACGTTCGTTCGTTCCTACGTATGTTCGGACTTTCGTTCGTTCGAACTTTCATTCGTTATTTCGTTCGTACGTACGTTCGTTCCTGCGTCCTGACGTACGTACGTACATAAGTTCGTTCGTTAGTACGTACGTACGCCAGTTCGTTCGGGCGTTCGTACATACGTACGTAAATTCGTTCGTTCGTACGTACGGACATAAGGTACGTTCTTTCGTTCGATCGTTCGTACATGCGTGCGAACGTTCGTTCATTCGTTCGTACATACATTCGTTCGTTAGTTTGTTCTTTCGTACGTACATAAGTATGTACGTAAGTACTTTCGTTCGTTCGTTCTATCGTTCGTACGTACGTACGAAAGATCGTTCGTTCGAATGATCGTACGAATGTTCGTCCTTTCGCTCGGTTTGTTCGTTCTTTAGTTCGTTCGTTCGTACATACATACTTACGTACGTACGTTCGTAATTTCGTTCGTTTGTTCGTTCGTAAGTACGTAATTACGTACGTTCATTTGTTCGTTCGTTCGTACGTATGTACGTTCGTTCGTTCGTTCGTTCGTTCGTTCGTTCGTTCGTTCGTTCGTTCCTCCCTTCGTTCGTATGTACGGACATAAGGTACGTTCTTTCGTTCGTTCGTTCGCTCATTGCTTTCTTTCGCTCCTTTGTACGTACGTAAGTTCGTTCGTATTTACGTACGTACGTTCGTTCTTTCATTCGTACGTATGGACGTGCGTTCGTTCGTTCGGACGTACGTAAGCACGTTCGTTCGTTCTTTCGTTCGTTTCGCTCGTTCGTTCATTCTTTCGATCGTTCTTAAGTACGAACTTTCATTCTTTCGTTCGTTCGTTCGATCGTTCGTTCGTACGTACGTACGTATGATCGTCCTGTCGTTCGGTCGTTCGTTCGTCCGATCGGTCGTTCGTTCGTTCATTCGGTCCTTCGTTCGTTCGTTTGTTCCATTGTTCGTACGTATGGACTTATGTACGTACGTTCGTTCGTTCTTTCGTCCGTCCGTACGTACGTTCGTTCCTTCGTTCGTTCGTTCTTAAGTACGTTTGTTCGTTTAGCTCGTTCGTTCGTTTGTTCTATCGTTCGTTATTTCGTTCTTTCTTTCGTTCGTTCGTACGTACGTTCGTTCGTTTTTCGTTCGTTCGGTCGTTCGTTCCTACGTACGTACGCACATTCGTCCTTTCTTCCGTTCGCTCGGTCGTTCGTTCTTTCTTTCGTTTTTACCTACGTACGTTCATTCATACGTTCGTTCGTTCGTTCCTTCGTTGGTTGGTTGGTTAGTCCGTTCGTTCATTCGTTCGTTCGTTCCTACGTATAGACAAAAGGTTCGTTCATTCCTTCGCACGTTCGTACGAACGTACGTTCGTTTGTTCGTACGTTCGTACGTATGTACGTTTGTTCGTACGTTCGTTCGTTGTTTCGTTCGTTCATCTTGTTCGTTCGCTCCTTCGTACGTACGTAAGTTCGTTCATTCGTATGTTCGTACATTCGTTTGTTCGTTCGTACTTAATGACTCATGTACGTACGTTCGTTCGTTCTTTCATCCACCCTTACGTACGTTCGTTCGTACGTATGGACGTTCGTTTGTTCGTACGTACGTACGGACTATCGCTCGTTCGTTCGTGTGATCATTCTTACGTACGAACGTTCGTACTTTCGTTCGTTCGATCGTTCTTACCTGCGAACGCTCGTTCGTTCGTTCGTTCTTTCATTCGTTATTTCGTCCGTACGCACCTACGTTCGTTCGTGCGTCCAGACGTACGTACGTACAAACGTTCATTCGTTTGTACGTTCATTCGTTCGTAAGTTCGTTCGTTCGATATTTCATGTCTACTTACATACGTACGTTCGTCCTTTCGTTCGTTGGTTCCTTGGTTGGTTGGTTCGTTCATTCGTTCGTTCGTACGTATGTACGTTCGTTCGATCGCTCGTTCGTTCGATTGCCCGTTCGTTCGATCGCTTGTTCGTTTGTACGTACGCAGGTACGTATCTTCGTTCGTTTATACTTACGTACTTACGTACGTTCAGTCATTAGTTCGTTCTTTCGTTCGTTCGTTTGTACGTACTTTCTTTCGTTCTTTTGTTCTTATGTACGCTCGTTCGTTCATTCGTTCGTTCTTTCGTTCGTTCTTTTGTTCGTTCGTTTGTTCGTTCGTACGTACGTACGTACGTGTGTTCGTTTGTTCGATCGTCCATACGTTCGTTAGTTCGTACTTACGTACGTTCGTTCATTCGTTCGTCCTTTCATTCTTACGTACATACGTACGTATGTACGTTCGTTGTTTCGTTGGTTCATTCGTTCGTACGTACGTACGTACATTCGTTCGTTCGTTCGGTCGGTCGTTCATACATACGTACGTACGTTAGTTCGTTCGTACGTATGGTCATAAGGTACGTTCTTTCGTTCGATCGTTCATTCGTTCGTTCGTGCGTACGTACGTTCGTTCGTACGTACGGACTTTCGTTCGTTCGTTCGTTCGGTCGTTCGTTTCACTCGTTCGTTCGTTCGTTCTTACGTATGAACCTTCGTTCGTTCTTTCATTCGTTAATTTGTTCGTACGTACGTACGTTCTTTCCTGTGTCTAGACGTACGTACGTACAAATGTTCATTTGTTTGTTCGTTCATTCGTTCGTTCGTAAGTTCGTTCGTTCGTTCGTTTGTTCGAGCATTCGTCCGTTCGGACGTACGTACGTTCGTTTGATATTTCGTGTATACGTACGTACGTAAGTTCGTTCGTACTTTCGTTCATTCGTACGTACGTACGTTCGTCCTTTCGTTGGTTCGTTCGTTCGTTCTTACATACGTACTTACGTACGTACGTTCATTCGTTCGTTCGTTCATTCGTACGTACGTATGTTTGTTCGTTGTTTCATACGTACGTTCGTTCGTTTGTACGTACGTTCTTTCGTTCTTTGTACGCTAGATCGTTCGTTCGTTCGTTGTTTCGTTCGTTTGTTCGTACGTTCGTTCGTTTGTTCGTTCGTACGTACGTACATGAGTTCGTTCGTTCGATCGTTCGCTCTTACGTACGTACGTTCGTTCGTTCGTTGTTTCGTTGGTCCGTTCGTTCATTCGTTCGTTCTTTCGTTCATTCGTTCGTACGTACATTCGTTCGTTCGATTGTACGTACGTTTGTTCGTTCTTTCGTTCGTTTGTTCGTTCGTTCGTTTGTACGTACGGGCATAAAGTACGTTCCTTCGTTCGATCGTTCGTACGTACGTACTTACGTAAGTATGTACGTGCGTACGTACGTTCGTTTGTTTCGTTCGTTCGTTCCTACGTACGTACGTTCGTTCTTTCGTTCCTTCGTTTGTATGTACTTACGTTCGTTCGTCCTTTCATTCGTTCTTTTGTTCGTTCGTACGTACGTAAGTACGTGTGTTCGTTCGTTCGATCGTTCATTCGTTCGTAAGTTCGTACTTACGTACGTTCGTTCATCCGTTCGTTCTTACGTACGTACGTACGCAGGTACGTTCGTTCATTGTTTCGTTGGTTCGTTCGTTCGTTCGGTCGTACGTACGTACGTACATTCATTCGTTCGTTTGTACGCACGTACGTACTTACGTTCGTTCGTTAGCTCGTTCGTCTGTACGCTCGTTCGTTCGTTCTTTTGTACTCTCGTTCGTTCGTTTGTTCGTTCGTTCTTTCGTTCGTTCGTTCGTACGCATGGACATAAAGTACGTTCGATCGTTCGTTCGTTCTTATGTTCCCTCGTTCGTACGTACGTACGTATGGACGTACGTTCGTTCGTTCGTATGTACGTTCGATCGCTCGTTCTTCCGTACGGACGTAGGTACGTATGTTCGTTCGTTTGTACTTACGTACGTACGTACGTTTTTTCGTTCGTTCGTTCGTTCGGTCGTACATACGTAAGTACGTCCGTTCATTCGTTAGTTCGTTCTTTCATTCGTTCGTTCGCTCCATCGTTCGTACGTACGTACGAAAGATCGTTCGTTCCAATGTTCCTACGTACGTTCGTCCTTTCGTTCGTTCGTTCGTTCGTTCGTACGTACATACTTACGTTCGTACGTATTACTTACGTTCGTACGCACGTTCGTTCTTCCGTTCGTTCGTTCGTACATACGTACGTAAGTACGTACGTTTATTCATTCGTTCGTTCCTTCGCTCGTTCGTACGTACGTACGTTCGTTCGTTCATCTTGTTCGTTCGCTCCTTCGTACGTACGTAAGTTCGTTCGTATGTTCGTACGTTCGTTTGTTCGTTCGTACTTAATGACTCATGTACGTACGTTCGTTCGTTCTTTCATCCACCCTTACGTACGTATGGACGTTCGTTCTTTCGTTCGTACTTACGTACAGATTATAGCTCGTTCGTTCGTGTGATCATTCTTACGTACGAACGTTCGTACTTTCGTTCGTTCGATCGTTCTTACCTGCGAACGCTCGTTCGTTCGTTCGTTCAATCATTCGGACGGACGTACGTTCGTTCGATATTTCGTGTCTACTTACATACGTACGTTCGTCCTTTCGTTGGTTGGTTGGTTGGTTCGTTCATTCGTTCGTTCATTCGTACGTACGTACGTACGTTCGTTCGTATGTACGTACGTATGTACGTACGTTCATTCGTTAGTTCGCTCTTTCTTTCATTCGTTCGTTCGTTTGTACGTACGTTCTTTCGTTCTTTTATTCTTATGTACGCTCGTTCGTTCGTTGTTTCGTTCGTTCGTTCGTTCGTTCGTTCGTTCATTCCTTCCTTCGTACGTAGTACGTTTGTTCTTTCGTTCCTTCATTCGTATGTACTTACGTCCGTCCGTCCGTTCGTTCGTTCTTTTGATCGTTCATTTGTTCGTTCATACGTACGTACGTACGTGTGTTCGTTTGTTCGATCGTCCATACGTTCGTAATTTCGTACTTACGTACGTTCGTTCAATCGTTCCTACGTACGTAAGTACATTCGTTCGTACGTACCTACGTATGGACGTACGTTCGTTCGTTCGAACTTTCATTCGTTATTTCGTTCGTACGTACGTTCGTTCTTGCGTCCTGACGTACGTACGTTCGTTCCTGCGTCCTGACGTACGTACGTACATAAGTTCGTTCGTTAGTACGTACGTACGCCAGTTCGTTCGGGCGTTCGTACATACGTACGTAAATTCGTGCGTTCGTATGTTCGTTCTATCGTTCGTTCCTTCCTTCGTTCGTACGTACGGACATAAGGTACGTTCGTTTGTTCGTTCGTAAGTATGTAAGTACGTAATTACGTACGTTCATTTGTTCGTTCGTTCGTTCGTTCGTTCGTTCCTCCCTTCGTTCGTACGTACGGACATAAGGTACGCTCTTTCGTTCGTACGTGCGTGCGAACGTTCGTTCATTCGTTCGTACATACATTCGTTCGTTAGTTCGTTCTTTCATACGTACATAAGTATGTACGTAAGTACTTTCGTTCGTTCGTTCCATCGTTCGTACGTACGTACGAAAGATCGTTCGTTCGAATGTTCGTCCTTTCGCTCGGTTTGTTCGTTCTTTAGTTCGTTCGTTCGTACATTCATCCGTACGTTCGTAATTTCGTTCGTTTGTTCGTTCGTAAGTACGTAATTACGTACGTTCATCTGTTCGTTCGTTCGTTCGTACGTAAGTACTTTCGTTCGTTCGTTCCATCGTTCGTACGTACGTACGAAAGATCGTTCGTTCGAATGTTCGTCCTTTCGCTCGGTTTGTTCGTTCTTTAGTTCGTTCGTTCGTACATACATTCGTTCGTTAGTTCGTTCTTTCATACGTACATAAGTATGTACGTAAGTACTTTCGTTCGTTCGTTCCATCGTTCGTACGTACGTACGAAAGATCGTACGTTCGCTTGTTTGTTCTTTCGTTCGTTCGTTCGTTCATTGCGTTCTTTCGCTCCTTTGTACGTACGTAAGTTCGTTCGTTCGTATTTACGTACGTACGTTCGTTCTTTCATTCGTACGTACGTACGTATGGACGTGCGTTCGTTCGTTCGGACTTACGTAAGCACGTTCGTTCGTTCTTTCGTTCGTTTCGCTCGTTCGTTCATTCGTTTGATCGTTCTTAAGTACGAACTTTCATTCTTTCGTTCGTTCGTTCGATCGTTCGTTCGTTCTTTCGTTTTTTCGTTCTTTCTTTCGTTCTTCGTTACGTACGTTCGTTCGTTCGTTTGTTCGTTCTTACGTACGTACGTTCGTTCCTGCGTCCGGACGTACGTACGTACGTATAAACGTACGTACGTTCCTGCGTCCAGACGTACGTACGTACATAAGTTCGTTCGTTAGTAGGTACGTACGCCAGTTCGTTCGGGCGTTCGTACATACGTACGTAAATTCGTTCTTTCGTATGTTCGTTCCTTCGTTCGTACGTACGGACATAAGGTACGTTCTTTCGTTCGATCGTTCGTACGTGCGTGCGAACGTTCGTTCATTCGTTCGTACATACATTCGTTCGTTAGTTCGTACGATCGTTCGTTCTTTTCTTCGGTCATTTTTACGTATGTACGTACGTACATACGTACGTTCGCTTGTTTGTTCTTTCGTTCGTTCGTTCGTTCATTGCGTTCTTTCGCTCCTTTGTACGTACGTAAGTTCGTTCGTTCGTATTTACGTACGTACGTTCGTTCTTTCATTCGTACGTACGTACGTATGGACGTGCGTTCGTTCGTTCGGACTTACGTAAGCACGTTCGTTCGTTCGTTCTTTCGTTCATTTCGCTCGTTCGTTCATTCGTTTGATCGTTCTTAAGTACGAACTTTCATTCTTTCGTTCGTTCGTTCGATCGTTCGATCGTTCTTTCGTTTTTTCGTTCTTTCTTTCGTTCTTCGTTACGTACGTTCGTTCGTTCGTTTGTTCGTTCTTACGTACGTACGTTCGTTCCTGCGTCCGGACGTACGTGCGTACGTATAAACGTTCGTTTGTTCATTCCATTCATTCGTTCGAAAGTTCGTTCGTTCGTTCGTTCTTCGTTCATTCGTTCGGTCGTTCGGACGTACGTACTTTCGTTCGATATTTCGAGTCTACTTACATACGTACGTACGTACGTTCGTTCGTTCGTTCGTTCGTTCGATCGTTCGTTCGTAAGTACGTACGTATGATCGTCCTGTCTTTCGTTCGTTCGGTCGTTCGTTCGTCCGAACGGTCGTTCGTTCGGTCGTTCGTTCGTTCGTTCGGTCGTTCGTTCGTTCGTTCGGTCGTTCGTTCGTTCGTTCGGTCGTTCGTTCGTTCGTTCGGTCGTTCGTTCGTTTGTTCCATTGTTCGTTCGTACGTATGGACTTATGTACGTACGTTCGTTCGTTCTTTCGTCCGTCCGTACGTACGTTCGTTCGTTCGTTCTTAAGTACGTTTGTTCGTTTAGCTCGTTTGTTCTATCGTTCGTTATTTCGTTCTTTCTTTCGTTCGTTCGTACGTACGTTCGTTCGTTCGTTTGTAAGTTCGTTCGTTCGTTTTTCGTTCCTTGGTTCGTTGGTTGGTTGGTTCGTTCATTCGTTCGTTCGTACGTACGTACGTTCGTTCGTATGTACGTACGTATGTACGTACGTTCATTCGTTAGTTCGTTCTTTCGTTCGTTCGTTTGTACATACGTTCTTTCGTTCTTTTATTCTTATGTACGCTCGTTCGTTCGTTGTTTCGTTCGTTCGTTCGTTCATTCCTTCCTTCGTACGTAGTACGTTTGTTCTTTCGTTCCTTCATTCGTATGTACTTACGTTCGTCCGTCCGTTCGTTCGTTCTTTTGTTCGTTCATTTGTTCGTTCGTACGTACGTACGTACGTGTGTTCGTTTGTTCGATCGTCCATACGTTCGTAAGTTCGTACTTACGTACGTTCGTTCATTCGTTCGTCCTTTCGTTCTTACGTACATAGTACTAATGTACGTTCGTTGTTTCGTTGATTCGTTCGTTCATTCTTTCGTTCGTTCGTACGTACGTAAGTACATTCGTTCGTTCGTTCGTACATACGTACGTATGTTCGTTCGTTCTTTCGTTCGTTCGTACGTATGGACATAATGTACGTTCTTTCGTTCGATCGTTCGTTCGTTCGTTCGTTCGTGCATACGTATGGACGTACGTTCGTTCGTACGTACGGACGGACTTTCGTTCGTTCGTTCGGTCGTTCGTTTCACTCGTTCGTTCGTTCTTATGTACGAACGTTTTTTCTTTCGTTCGTTCGTTCGTTCGATCGTTCTTACGTACGAACCTTCGTTCGTTCGTTCGTTCTTTCATTCGTTAATTTGTTCGTACGTACGTACGTTCTTTCCGGCGTCTAGACGTACGTACGTACAAATGTTCGTTCATTCGTTCGTAAGTTCGTTCGTTCGTTCGTTTGTTCGATCATTCGTTCGTTCGGACGTACGTACGTTCGTTCGATATTTCGTGTCTACGTACGTACGTAAGTTCGTTCGTACTTTCGTTCATTCGTACGTACGTACGTTCGTCCTTTCCTTGGTTGGTTCGTTCGTTCTTATATACGTACTTACGTTCATTCCTTCGTTCGTTCATTCGTACGTACGTACGTTCGTTCGTTGTTTCGTACGTACTTACGTACGTTCGTTCGTTTGTACGTACGTTCTTTTGTACGCTAGATCGTTCGTTCGATCGTTCATTCGTTCGTCCGTTCGTTCTTACGTACGTACGTTCGTTGTTTCGTTGGTCCGTTCATTCGTTCGTTCGCTCGTACGTATGGACATAAGGTACGTTCATTCCTTCGATCGTTCGGTCGTTCCTTCGTTCGTACGTACCTACGTATGGACGTACGTTCGTTCGTTCCTACGTATGTTCGGACTTTCGTTCGTTCGAACTTTCATTCGTTATTTCGTTCGTACGTACGTTCGTTCCTGCGTCCTGACGTACGTACGTACATAAGTTCGTTCGTTAGTACGTACGTACGCCAGTTCGTTCGGGCGTTCGTACATACGTACGTAAATTCGTTCGTTCGTACGTACGGACATAAGGTACGTTCTTTCGTTCGATCGTTCGTACATGCGTGCGAACGTTCGTTCATTCGTTCGTACATACATTCGTTCGTTAGTTTGTTCTTTCGTACGTACATAAGTATGTACGTAAGTACTTTCGTTCGTTCGTTCTATCGTTCGTACGTACGTACGAAAGATCGTTCGTTCGAATGATCGTACGAATGTTCGTCCTTTCGCTCGGTTTGTTCGTTCTTTAGTTCGTTCGTTCGTACATACATACTTACGTACGTACGTTCGTAATTTCGTTCGTTTGTTCGTTCGTAAGTACGTAATTACGTACGTTCATTTGTTCGTTCGTTCGTACGTATGTACGTTCGTTCGTTCGTTCGTTCGTTCGTTCGTTCGTTCGTTCGTTCGTTCCTCCCTTCGTTCGTATGTACGGACATAAGGTACGTTCTTTCGTTCGTTCGTTCGCTCATTGCTTTCTTTCGCTCCTTTGTACGTACGTAAGTTCGTTCGTATTTACGTACGTACGTTCGTTCTTTCATTCGTACGTATGGACGTGCGTTCGTTCGTTCGGACGTACGTAAGCACGTTCGTTCGTTCTTTCGTTCGTTTCGCTCGTTCGTTCATTCTTTCGATCGTTCTTAAGTACGAACTTTCATTCTTTCGTTCGTTCGTTCGATCGTTCGTTCGTACGTACGTACGTATGATCGTCCTGTCGTTCGGTCGTTCGTTCGTCCGATCGGTCGTTCGTTCGTTCATTCGGTCCTTCGTTCGTTCGTTTGTTCCATTGTTCGTACGTATGGACTTATGTACGTACGTTCGTTCGTTCTTTCGTCCGTCCGTACGTACGTTCGTTCCTTCGTTCGTTCGTTCTTAAGTACGTTTGTTCGTTTAGCTCGTTCGTTCGTTTGTTCTATCGTTCGTTATTTCGTTCTTTCTTTCGTTCGTTCGTACGTACGTTCGTTCGTTTTTCGTTCGTTCGGTCGTTCGTTCCTACGTACGTACGCACATTCGTCCTTTCTTCCGTTCGCTCGGTCGTTCGTTCTTTCTTTCGTTTTTACCTACGTACGTTCATTCATACGTTCGTTCGTTCGTTCCTTCGTTGGTTGGTTGGTTAGTCCGTTCGTTCATTCGTTCGTTCGTTCCTACGTATAGACAAAAGGTTCGTTCATTCGTTCGAACGTTCGTACGTACGTACTTACGTAAAAACGTACGTACATTCGTTTGTTCGTACGTACATTCGTTCGTTCGTTTGTACGTACGTACGTTCGGTGGTTCGTTCGTTCGTCCGTTCGTTCTTTCGTTCGTACGTACGTGCTTACGTAAAAGTGTACGTACATTCGTTCGTTCGTTCGTTCGTTCGTACGTACGTACATTCGTTCTTTCGTTCGTTCGTTTTTCGTGCGTACGGAAGTACGTTCGTTCCTTCGTGCGTACGGAAGTACGTTCGTTCGGACATGAGGTACGTTCGTTCGTTCGATCGTTCTTAAGTACGTACTTACGTAAATACGTACTTACGTTAAAACGTACGTACGTTCATTCGTCCGATCGTTCGTTAGTTCGCACGTACGTTCGTTTATTCATTCATTCGTTCGTCTGTTAGTTCGTTCGTTCCTTTGTACGTACGTACGTTCGTTGTTTCGTTCGTTCGATCATTCGTTCTTTCGTTCGTTCGTACGTACGTTCATTCCTTCGTTGGTTGGTTGGTTCGATCGTCCGTTCGTTTGTTCGTACGTACGTACGTACATTTTTCGTTTCTTTGTACGTACGTACGTTCGTTTGTTCGTTTGTTCGTTCCTTCGTCCGTTCGTTCTTTCGTTCGAACTTTTGTACGTACGTACATACGTAAAAACGTACGTATGCTCGTTCGTTCGGTCGTTCCTACGTTCGTACGTACGTTCGTTCGTTCGTTCGTACGTATTTTGTACATACGTTCGTTCGTTAATTCGTTCGTACGTACGTACATACCTATGTATGTTCGTTCTTTCATGCGTTCGTTCGTTCCATCGTTCATTTGTTCGTACGTACGTTCGTTCATTCGATCGTTCGTTCGATCTTACGTACTTAGGTTCGTTCGTTCGTTCGTTTGTACGTACGTTTGTTCTTTCGAAGGCTCGGTCGTTCTTTCGTTCGTTCGTTCGTTCGTTCGTACGTACGTACGTTCGTTTATTCGTTCGTTCGTTCGTACGTACTTACGATCGTTCGTTCGTTCGTACGTACGTACGTTCCTTCGTTGGTTGGTTCGTTCGTCCGTTCGTTTGTTCGTACGTACGTACATTCGTTCATTCGTTTGTACGTACCTTCGTTCGTTCGTTCCTTCCTTCCTTCCTTCCTTCGTTCATACTTACGGACATAAGGTACGTTCTTTCGTTCGACCGTTCGTACGTTTGTACTTACGTAAATACTTACGTAAAAACATACGTACGTTTGTTCGTCTAATCCTTCGATCGTTCGTTAGTTCGCATGTACGTACGTACGTAGGTTCATTCATTCGTTCGTTCGTACGCTCGTTCGTACGCACGTTCGTCCGTTAGTTCGTTCGTTCGTTTTTACTTACGTACGTTCATTGTTTCGTTCGTTCGATCATTCGTTCGTTCGTTCGTTCGTACGTACGTTCATTCCTTCGTTCATTGGTTCGTTCGTCCGTTTGTTTGTTCGTACGTACGTATATTCTTCGTTCGTTTGTACGTACATACGTTCGTTTGTACGTACGTACGTTCGTTTGTTCGTTCCTTTGTCCGTTCGTTCTTTCGTTCGTTCGTACGTGTAGACATAAGGTTCGTTCATTCGTTCAAACGTTCGTACGTACGTACTTACGTAGATACGTACGTACCCAAAGGAACGAACGAACGAACGAACGATCGGACGAACGAGCGTACGTGCGTATTTACGTAAGTACGTATATACGAACGATCGAACGAACGAACGAACGAACGAACGAATGAAGGAATGGACCGACGAAACAACGAAGGAACGAGCGTACGTACGTAAGAACGAACGAACGTACGCAAGTACGAACTTACGATCGAACGAATGAACTCACTGACGTACGACTGAAGAAACGGACGAACAAAAGAACGAACGAACGGACGAATAAACAAACTAACGAACGAACGGACGTACAAACGAACGAACGGACGTACAAACGAACGAACGAATGAACGAACGAACGTAAGTACGTACGATCGAACGAATGAACGAACGTACGTGTGTACGTGCGAATGAACGAACGTACTAACGAACGAATGAACGTTTGTATGTACGTACGTTCGAAAGAATTAACGAACGAACGTACGTACGAACAAAAAAATGAACGAACGAACGTACGCACATTTTTACGTAAGTACGTACGTACGAACGTTCGAACGAATGAACGATTCTTTTGTCTGTACGTAGGAACGAACGAACGAATGAACGAAAGAACAAACGGACGAACGAACGATTGGACCAACGAAAGTACTACGTATTTACGTAAGTACGTACGTACGAACGATCGAACGAACGAACGTACCTTGTGTCCGTACGTACGAACGAAGGAACCTACCTTATGTCCGTACATACGACGAAAGAAGGAACGAACGAACGAACGAAAGAACGAATGATCGTACGTACGAACGAGCGTACAAAAGAACGAACGTACGTACAAACGAACGAACGAACGAATGAACGAAAGAACGTAAGTACGGACGATTGTTCGTACGTACGAATGAACGAACGAAGAAACGAACGAATGAACGTACGTACGTACGTACGAAAGAACGAATGTACATACGCATGTACGTACGTACGAACGAACTAACGAACGAACGTACGTACAAATGTACGTACGTACGAACGAAGGAACGAACGAACGTACGTTTTTTCGTAAGTACGTACCGAGGAACGAACGGACGAACGAACGAATGAACGTACGTACGTACGTGCAACCCAACGAACCAACCAACCAACCAACGAAGGATCGTACGTACGAACGAACGAATGAAAAATGTACGTACTTACGAACGAACGAACGTCCGTACGAACGAATGAACGAACGAACGAATGAACGAACGATCGAACGAACGAGTGTACGTACGTATTTACGTAAGTACGTACGTACGAACGTTCGAATGAATGAATGAATGAAACTTATGTCTGTACGTACGAACGAAGGAACGAAAGAACGAACAGACGAAAGAACGAACAGACGAACGAACGAATGATCAAACGAACGAAAGAACGAACTACGTACGTATGAACGAACGTACGTACGAACGAACGAATGAACGAACGATCGTAAGTACGTACGAACGAACGAACGAATAATCGAGCGTACGTACGTACGTACGAAAGAACGAACGAATGTACGTACGAACGAACGAGTCTTCAAAAGAACGAACGTACGTACAAACGACCGAACGAACGAATGAGCGAACGAATGTAAGTACGTAAGATCGAACGAAGGATCGAATGAACGAACGAATGAACGTACGTACGTACGAAAAATTAACGAACGAACGCATGAAAGGACAAACGTACATAGGTATGTACGTAAGTACGAACGATTTAACGAACGAACGTACGTACAATCGTACGTACGAACGATCGAACGAACGAACGAACGTACGTACGTTTTTACGTAAGTACGTACGTACGAACGTTCGAAAGAATGAACGAACCTTATGTCTACTTACGAACGAACGAAAGAACGAAAGGATGAAGGAACGAACAAAGGAACGTACGTACAAACGAACGAAGAATGTATGTACGTACGTACGTACAAACGAACGAAGAATGTACGTACGAACAAACGAACGGCCGAACGAACCATCCAACGAAGGAATGAATGTACGTACGAGCGAACGAATGATCGAACGAACGAAACAACGAAAGTACGTACGTAAAAACGAACATGCGTACGACCGAAGGAACGAACGAATGAATGAACGACCTACGTGCGAACTAATGAACGATCGAACGATCGGACGAACGAACGTACATATGTTTTTACGTAAGTACGCATTTACGTAAGTACGTATTTACGTAAGTACGTACGTACGACCGAACAAATAAACGAACGTACGTCCGAACAAACGTACGAACGAACGAACGAAAGAACGAACGAGCCTTCGAAAGAATGAACGAAAGAACGAACGAGCCTTCGAAAGAACGAACGTAAGAACAAACGAACGAACGGACGAACGAATGAACGAACGAACGTAAGTACGTAAGATCGAACGAACGATCAAATGAACGAACGAACAAACGAACGAATGAACGTACGTACGTATGAACAAATGAACGATGGAACGAACGAACGCATGAAAGAACGAACATATATAGGTATGTACGTACCTACGAACGAATTAACGAACGAACGTACGTACAAACGTACGTACGAACGAACGTACGTACGTTTTTACGTAAGTACGTACGTACGAAATTCGAACGAAAGAACGAACGGACGAAGGAACGAACAAACGAACGTACGTATAAACGAACGAAGAAAGTTCGTACGTACGTACGAACAAACGAACGGACGAACGAAGCAACCAACAAAGGAATGAACGTACGAACGAACGAGCGAATGATCGAACGAAAGAAGCAACGATCGTACGTACGTAAAAACGAACGAAGGAACTAACGGACGAATGTGCGTACGAACTAAGGAAGGAACGAATGAATGAACGAACGTACGTACGTGCGAACTAACGACCGATCGGACGAACGAACGATCGGACGAAAGAACGTACGTACTTTTTTACGTAAGTACGTACGAACGATCGAACGAACGAACATACCTCATGTCCGTACGTACGAACGAACGAACGAATGAACGAACGAACGAATGAACGAACGAACGTACGTACGTACGAACGAACCAACAAACGAACGAATGAACAAACGTACGTACGAACGAACGAGCCTACAAAAGAACGAACGTACAAACGAACGAATGAACGTAAGTACGTACGAACGATTGAACGAACGAATGAACGAACGTACGTACGTACTTACGTACGTACTTACGTACGTACGTACCTACGTACGTACGAATGAACGAACGATCAAATGAACGTACGTATGTACGAACAAATTAACGAACGAACGTACGTACGTACGTACGAACGAACGAACGTACGTACTTACGAACGTACGTACAAACAAACGAATGAACTAACGGACGAACGTACGTACGAAGGAACGTACGTACGAACGAACGAATGAATGAATGAACGTACGTACGTATGTACGAACGAACGCACGATCGAACGATCGGACCAACGAACGTACGTACGTATTTACGTAGGGACGTATTTACGCAAGTACGCACGTACGAACGATCGATCGAACGAATGTACCTTATGTCCGTACATACGAACGAAGGAACGAACGAACGAAAGAACGAACGGATGAACGAACGTACGTGCGTACGGACGAACCAACAAACGAACGAATGAACAAACGTACGTACGAACGAACGAGCCTACAAAAGAACGAACGTACAAACGAACGAATGAACGTAAGTACGTACGAACGATTGAACGAACGAATGAACGAACGTACGTACGTACTTACGTACGTACGTACCTACGTACGTACGAATGAACGAACGATCAAATGAACGTACGTATGTACGAACAAATTAACGAACGAACGTACGTACGTACGAACGATCGAACGTACGTACGTACGAACGTACGTACAAACAAACGAATGAACTAACGGACGAACGTACGTACGAAGGAACGTACGTACGAACGAACGAATGAATGAATGAACGTACGTACGTATGTACGAACGAACGCACGATCGAACGATCGGACCAACGAACGTACGTACGTATTTACGTAGGGACGTATTTACGCAAGTACACACGTACGAACGATCGATCGAACGAATGTACCTTATGTCCGTACATACGAACGAAGGAACGAACGAACGAAAGAACGAACGGATGAACGAACGTACGTGCGTACGGACGAACGAACGAATGATCGAACGAAAGAAGCAGCGAACGAACGAGCGTACGTACGAACGAACGTACTTACGAAGGTGTGGACGAACTTGCGTCCGAACAAACGAACGAACGAACGAATGAACGAGCGTACGTACGTATTTATTACGTAAGTACGTATTTACGTAAGTACGTACGTCCGAACGATCAAACGAACGAACGACCGTAAGTACGTATGTACGAATGACTGAACGAACGAACGTACGTAGGTACGTACAAACGAAGGAAAGGATGATCGAACGAACGAACGAAGGAACGAACGAACGAACGAACGTACGTATGTAGGAACGACCGAATGAACGAACGTACGTAGGTACGTACAAACGAACGAAGGAATGTACGTACGTACGTACGAACGAACGAACCAACCAACGAAACAACGAAGGAACAAACGTTCGTACATAAGAACGGACGGACGAACGAATGAACGAACGTACGCAAGTACGAACTTTCGAACGAATGAACGATCGAACAAAAGAACGAACGGACGAACGAACAGACTAACGAACGAACGTAAGTAACTACGTAAGAACGAACGAACGAACGAAAGATCGAACAAGCGTACAAAAGAACGAACGTACGTACAAACGAACGAACGAATGAACGAACGTACGTACGAATGAACGATGGAATGAACGAACGAAAGAACGAACGTACATTCGTATGTATGTACGTAGGAACGTACTATGTACGTAGGAACGTACGTATGTACGTACGTACGAACGTACGTACTTACGAACGAACGATCGAACGAACGAACGAACGAAGGAAAGATCGAACGAACGTACTTACGAAAGAACGAACGTACTTACGAACGAACGAACGTACTGCCGAACGAACGAACGAATGAACGAACATACGAATGAACGTTTGTACGTACTTACGTCCGGACGCAGGAACGAACGTACGTACGTACGAACGAAATAACGAACTAGCGAAACGAATGACCAAACGAATGTGCGCATGTACGTGCGAACAAACGAACGAATTAACGAACGAACGTACGTACGAACAAATGAACGAACGAACGAACATACGTACGTTTTTACGTAAGTACGAACGTACGTACGAACGAACGAACGAAAGAACGAACGAGCGTACAAAAGAACGGACGTTCGAACAAACGAACGAACGAACAAACGAACGAACGAACGAACGATAGAACGAACGTAGGTACGTACGTATGAACGAACGAACGAACGTACGTACATTTTTACGTGAGTACGTACGTACCGAACGTTCGAACGAACGAACAAACGTACGTACGTACAAACGAACAAACGAATGTACGTACGTACGTACGAACAAAGACGAACGGACGTACGCAAGAACGAACGAACGATCGAACGAACGTACCTTATGTCCGTACGTACGAACGATGGAACGTAACTTATGTCCGTACATACGAACGAACGATCGAACGAACGAACGAACGAACGAAAGAACGAACGAGAGTACAAAAGAACGAACGTACGTACAAACGAACGAACGAATGAACGAACGAACGTAAGTACGAACGAACGTAAGTACGAACGAACGAACGACGAACGAACGTAGGTACGTACGAACGAACGAACAAACGAACGAATGAACGTACGTACATACGAACGAACGTTCGAACGAATGAACGTTCCTTATGTCTGTACGTAGGAACGAACGACCGAACGAACGAAAGAACTAACTGACGAACGAAGGAACGACCGAACAAACGTACGTACGTACAAACGAACGAACGAATGAACGAACGAACGTAAGTACGAACGAACGAACGAATGAACGAACGAACGAACGTACGTACGTACGTACGTACGTATGAACGAACGAACAAACGAACGAATGATCGTGCGAACGTTTTTACGTAAGTACGTACGTACGAACGTTCGAACGAATGAACGATCCTTATGTCTGTACGTAGGAACGAACGACCGAACAAACGTACGTACGTACAAACGAACGAACGAATGTACGTACGTACGTACGAACAAAACCGAACGGACGAACGAACCAACCAACGAACGAACGAACGTACGTACGAACGAACGAACGAACGTACGTACGTACGAACGAACGAACTAACGGACGAACGTACGAACGAACGTACGAACGAACGAACGATCGAATGAATGAACGAACGTACGTTGATACGTACGAACGAACGGACGATCGAACGATCGGACCAACGAACGTACGTGCGTATTTACGTAAGTACGTATTTACGTAAGTACGTATTTACGTATGTACGTACGTACGTACGATCGAACGAACGATCGAACGAACGATCGAACGAACGAACGTAAGTTATGTCCGTACGTACGAAGGAAGGAACGTTCATTATGTCCGTACATACGAACGAAGGAACGTACGAACGAGCGTACGTACGTATTTACGTAATTACGTACGCACGAACCTTCGAACGAATGAACGTAACTTATGTCCGTACTTACGAACGAACTATCGAAAGAACGAACGAGCCTACAAAAGAACGAACGAGCCTACAAAAGAACGAACGTACGTACAAACGAACGAACGAACGTAAGTACGTACGAATGAACGAACGTACGTACGTACGAATGAACGAACGATCAAACGTACGAATGAACGTACGTATGTACGAACGAATTAAGGAACGAACGTACGTACAAACGTACGTACGAACGAATGAACGAACGAACGTACGTACGTTTTTACGTTCGTACGTACGGACGTTATTACGTAAGTATGTACGTACGAACATTCGAACGAATGAACGATTCTTATGTCTTTACGTAGGAACGAACGAACGAACGAAAGAAAGAACGGACGAACGAACGTACGTACGAACATATACGTACGGACGAACAAACGAACGAACCAACGAAGGAACGAAGGTACGTACGTACGAACGAACGAACGAACGAAACAACGATCGTACGTACGTACGAACAAACGAATGAACTAACGGACGAACGTACGAACGAACGAACGAACGAATGAATGAACGTTAGTACGTATGTACGAACGAACGCACGATCGAACGATCGGACCAACGAACGTACGTACGTATTTACGTAAGTACGTACGTACGAACGATCGAACGAACGAACGTATCTTATGTCCGTACGTACGAACGAAGGAAAGTACCTTATGTCCGTACAAACGAACGAAGGAACGAAAGAACGAACGAACGAGAGAACGAAAGAACGAACGAACGAACGTACTTACATACGAACGAACAAACGAACGAGCGAAAGAACGAACGTAGGTAAGTACGAACGAACGAACGAAAGAACGAACAAGCGTACAAAATAACCTACATACGTACAAACTAACGAACGAACGAACGAACGAACGTACTTACGTACGTACGAATGAACGAACGAAAAAACGAACGAATGTACGTACGTATGTACGAACGAATGAACGATCGAAAAAACGAAAGAACGAACGTACATATGTATGTACGTACGTACGAACGAACTAACGAACGAACGTACGTACAAATGTAAGTACGTACGAACGAACTGACGTACGCACGTTTTTACGTGTGTACGTACGTACGATCGAACGAACGAACGAACGAAAGAACGAACGGACGAACGAATAAACGAACGGATGAACGAACCAACGAACGAACGTACGTGCGTACGAACGAACTAACGAATGATCGAACGAACGAAACAACGAACGTACGTAGGTACGTACAAACGAAGGAACGTATGATCGAACGAACGAAACAATGAACATACGTACGTACGAACGAACGAACGAACGAACGTACGTACGTACGAACGAACGAACGAACGAATGAACGAACTTACATACGTACGAACGAACAATCGGACGAACGAGCGTGCGGACGTATTTACGTAAGTACGTACTTACGAACCATCGCACGAACGAAAGAAAAAACGAAGGAACTAACGAACGAACGTACGTATGTACGAACGAACGAACGAACGTACAAACGAACGAACGAATTTACGTACGTACGTACGAACGAACGAACGAACCAACGAAACAACGAAGGAACAAACGTACGTACGTAAGAACGGAAGGACGAACGAATGAACGAACGTACGCAAGTACGAACTTTCGAACGAATGAAAGATCGAACGAACGAACTCACTGACGTTCGTACGAACGAACAAACGGACGAACAAAAGAACGAACGAACGAACAATCGGACGAACGAGCGTGCGTACATATTTACGTAAGTACGTACTTACAAACCATCGAAAGTACGAAAGAAAGAACGAAGGAACTAACGAACGAACGTACGTACGTATGTACGAACGACCGCAAGAACGTACGTACGTAGGTACGTACAAACGAACGAACGAATGTACGTACGTACGTACGTTCGAACGAACAAACCAACGAAACAACGAAGGAACAAAGGTTCGTACGTAAGAACGGACGGACGAACGACTGAACGAACGTATGCAAGTACGAACTTTCGAACGAATGAACGATCGAACGAACGAACGTACGTACGTACGAACGAACGAACTAACGGACGAACGTACGAACGAACGAACGATCGAATGAATGAACGAACGTACGTTGATACGTACGAACGAACGGACGATCGAACGATCGGACCAACGAACGTACGTGCGTATTTACGTAAGTACGTATTTACGTAAGTACGTATTTACGTTTGTACGTACGTACGAACGATCGAACGAACGATCGAACGAACGAACGTAAGTTATGTCCGTACGTACGAAGGAAGGAACGTTCCTTATGTCCGTACATACGAACGAAGGAACGTACGAACGAGCGTACGTACGTATTTACGTAATTACGTACGCACGAACCTTCGAACGAATGAACGTAACTTATGTCCGTACTTACGAACGAACTATCGAAAGAACATACGGAGAAACAAACGAACGAACGAACGAATGATCGAACGAAGGAAACAACGAACGTACGTACGTACGTACGAACGAACGAACGAAAGAACGAACTAACGAACGAACGTACGAACGAACGTACGAACGAACGAACGAACGAATGAACAAACGTACGTACGAACGAACGAGCCTACAAAAGAACGAACGTACGTACAAACGAACGAACGAACGTAAGTACGTACGAATGAACGAACGTACGTACGTACGAATGAACGAACGATCAAACGTACGAATGAACGTACGTATGTACGAACGAATTAAGGAACGAACGTACGTACAAACGTACGTACGAACGAATGAATGAACGAACGTACGTACGTTTTTACGTTAGTACGTACGGACGTTATTACGTAAGTATGTACGTAAGAACATTCGAACGAATGAACGATTCTTATGTCTTTACGTAGGAACGAACGAACGAACGAAAGAAAGAACGGACGAACGAACGTACGTACGAACATATACGTACGAACGAACGAACGAACGAAACAACGATCGTACGTACGTACGAACAAACGAATGAACTAACGGACGAACGTACGTACGGACGTACGTACGTACGAACGTACGTACGATCGAACGTACGAACGAACGAACGAACGAATGAATGAATGAACGTTAGTACGTATGTACGAACGAACGCACGATCGAACGATCGGACCAACGAACGTACGTACGTATTTACGTAAGTACGTACGTACGAACAATCGAACGAACGAACGTATCTTATGTCCGTACGTACGAACGAAGGAAAGTACCTTATGTCCGTATAAACGAACGAAGGAACGAACTAACGTACGCACGTTTTTACGTGTGTACGTACGTACGATCGAACGAACGAACGAACGAAAGAACGAACGGACGAACGAATAAACGAACGGATGAACGAACCAACGAACGAACGTACGTGCGTACGAACGAACTAACGAATGATCGAACGAACGAAACAACGAACGTACGTACGTACGAACGAACAAACGTACGTACGAACGAACGTAGGTACGAACGAACGTACGTACGAACGTAATTACGAACTTACGTCCGAACAAACGAACACACGAATGAATGAACGAACGTACGTACGTACGAACGAACGAACGAACGAACGATCGGACTAACGAGCGTACGTACGTCTTTACGTAAGTACGTATTTACGTAAGTACGTACTTACGTAAGTACGTACATACGAACGAACGAACGTACGTATGTACGAATGACCGAACGAACATACGTAGGTACGTACAAACGAAGGAACGCATGATCGAACGAACGAAACAATGAACATACGTACATACGAACGAACGAACGAACGAACGTACGTACGTACGTACGAACGAATGAACGAATGAACGAACTTACGTACGTACGAACGAACGAACAATCGGACGAACGAGCGTGCGGACGTATTTACGTAAGTACGTACTTACGAACCATCGAACGAACGAAAGAAAAAACGAAGGAACTAACGAACGAACGTACGTATGTACGAACGAACGAACGAACGTACAAACGAACGAACGAATGTACGTACGTACGTACGAACGAACGAACGAACCAACGAAACAACGAAGGAACAAACGTACGTACGTAAGAACGGAAGGACGAACGAATGAACAAACGTACGCAAGTACGAACTTTCGAACGAATGAACGATCGAACGAACGAACTCACTGACGTATGTACGAACGAACAAACGGACAAACAAAAGAACGAACGAATGAACGAACGAACAGACTAACGAACGAACGTAAGTAAGTACGTACGAACGCACGAACGAACGAACGAACGAAAGACCGAACGAGCGTACAAAAGAACGAACGAACGAACGATCGAACGAACGAACGCAGGAAAGATCGAACGAACGTACGTACGTCCGAACGAACGTACTTACGAATGAACGAACGTACTTACGAACGAACGAACGAATGAACAAACATACGAATGAACGTTTGTACGTACTTACGTCCGGACGCAGGAACGAACGTACGTGCGTACGAACGAACGAACTAACGGGCGAACGTACGTACGTACGAACGAACGGACGATCGAATGATCGGACCAACGAGCGTACGTAAGTACGTACGTAGGAGCGATCGAACGATCGAACGAACGAACGAACGAACGAACGAAAGAACGAACGAACGTACGTACGAACGAACGAACAAAAAACGAACGAGCGTACAAAAGAACGAACGTATGTACAAACGAACGAATAAATGAATGAACGAACGTACGAACGAACGAACGAACGTTCGGACGAACGAGCGTACGTACGTATTTACGTAAGTACGTACATACGAACGATCAAACGAACGAACTAACGTACGTACGTATGTACGAATGACCGAACGAACGAACAATCGGACGAACGAGCGTGCGTACATATTTACGTAAGTACGTACTTACAAACCATCGAAAGGACGAAAGAAAGAACGAAGGAACTAACGAACGAACGTACGTACGTATGTACGAACGACCGAAAGAACGTACGTACGTAGGTACGTACAAACGAACGAACGAATGTACGTACGTACGTACGTTCGAACGAACAAACCAACGAAACAACGAAGGAACAAAGGTTCGTACGTAAGAACGGACGGACGAACGACTGAACGAACGTATGCAAGTACGAACTCTCGAACGAATGAACGATCGAACGAACGTACGTACGTACGAACGAACGAACAATCGGACGAACGAGCGTGCGTACATATTTACGTAAGTACGTACTTACGAACCATCGAACGAACGAAAGAAAAAACTAAGGAACTAACGAACGAACGTACGTATGTACGAACGAACGAACGAACGTACAAACGAACGAACGAATGTACGTACGTACGTACGAACGAACGAACGAACCAACGAAACAACGAAGGAACAAACGTACGTACGTAAGAACGGAAGGACGAACGAATGAACGAACGTACGCAAGTACGAACTTTCGAACGAATGAAAGATCGAACGAACGAACTCACAGACGTACGTACGAACGAACAAACGGACGAACAAAAGAACGAACGAACGAACAAAAGAACGAACGAACGGACGAACGAACAGACTAACGAACGAACGTAAGTACGTACGTACGAACGAACGAACGAACGAAAGAACGAACGAGCGTACAAAAGAACGAACGTACGTACGTACGAACGAACGAATGTACGTACGTACGTACGAACGAACCAACCAACCAACGAAACAACGAAGGAACAAACGTTCGTACGTAAGAACGGACGGATGAAGGAATGAACAAACGTACGCAAGTACGAACTTTCGAACGAATGAACGATCGAACGAACGAACTCACTGACGTATGTACGAACGAACAAACGGACAAACAAAAGAACGAACGAATGAACGAACGAACAGACTAACGAACGAACGTAAGTAAGTACGTACGAACGCACGAACGAACGAATGAACGAAAGACCGAACGAGCGTACAAAAGAACGAACGAACGAACGATCGAACGAACGAACGCAGGAAAGATCGAACGAACGTACGTACGTCCGAACGAACGTACTTACGAATGAACGAACGTACTTACGAACGAACGAACGAATGAACAAACATACGAATGAACGTTTGTACGTACTTACGTCCGGACGCAGGAACGAACGTACGTGCTTACGAACGAACGAACTAACGGGCGAACGTACGTACGTACGAACGAACGGACGATCGAATGATCGGACCAACGAGCGTACGTAAGTACGTACGTAGGAGCGATCGAACGATCGAACGAACGAACGAACGAACGAACGAAAGAACGAACGAACGTACGTACGAACGAACGAACAAAAAAACGAACGAGCGTACAAAAGAACGAACGTATGTACAAACGAACGAATAAATGAATGAACGAACGTACGAACGAACGAACGAACGTTCGGACGAACGAGCGTACGTACGTATTTACGTAAGTACGTACATACGAACGATCAAACGAACGAACTAACGTACGTACGTATGTACGAATGACCGAACGAACGAACGTACATAGGTACGTATAAACGAAGGAACGCATGATCGAACGAACGAAACAACGAACATACGTACGTACGAACGAACGAACGTACGTACGAACGAACGTACGTACGAATGAACGAACGTACGTACGTACGAACGAACGAACAATCGGACGAACGAGCGTGCGTACATATTTACGTAAGTACGTACTTACAAACCATCGAAAGGACGAAAGAAAGAACGAAGGAACTAACGAACGAACGTACGTACGTATGTACGAACGACCGAAAGAACGTACGTACCTAGGTACGTACAAACGAACGAACGAATGTACGTACGTACGTACGTTCGAACGAACAAATCAACGAAACAACGAAGGAACAAAGGTTCGTACGTAAGAACGGACGGACGAACGACTGAACGAACGTATGCAAGTACGAACTCTCGAACGAATGAACGATCGAACGAACGTACGTACGTACGAACGAACGAACAATCGGACGAACGAGCGTGCGTACATATTTACGTAAGTACGTACTTACGAACCATCGAACGAACGAAAGAAAAAACGAAGGAACTAACGAACGAACGTACGTATGTACGAACGAACGAACGAACGTACAAACGAACGAACGAATGTACGTACGTACGTACGAACGAACGAACGAACCAACGAAACAACGAAGGAACAAACGTACGTACGTAAGAACGGAAGGACGAACGAATGAACGAACGTACGCAAGTACGAACTTTCGAACGAATGAAAGATCGAACGAACGAACTCACAGACGTACGTACGAACGAACAAACGGACGAACAAAAGAACGAACGAACGAACAAAAGAACGAACGAACGGACGAACGAACAGACTAACGAACGAACGTAAGTACGTACGTACGAACGAACGAACGAACGAAAGAACGAACGAGCGTACAAAAGAACGAACGTACGTACGTACGAACGAACGAATGTACGTACGTACGTACGAACGAACGAACCAACCAACGAAACAACGAAGGAACAAACGTTCGTACGTAAGAACGGACGGATGAAGGAATGAACAAACGTACGCAAGTACGAACTTTCGAACGAATGAACGATCGAACGAACAAACTCACTGACGTATGTACGAACGAACAAACGGACAAACAAAAGAACGAACGAATGAACGAACGAACAGACTAACGAACGAACGTAAGTAAGTACGTACGAACGCACGAACGAACGAACGAACGAAAGACCGAACGAGCGTACAAAAGAACGAACGAACGAACGATCGAACGAACGAACGCAGGAAAGATCGAACGAACGTACGTACGTCCGAACGAACGTACTTACGAATGAACGAACGTACTTACGAACGAACGAACGAATGAACAAACATACGAATGAACGTTTGTACGTACTTACGTCCGGACGCAGGAACGAACGTACGTGCGTACGAACGAACGAACTAACGGGCGAACGTACGTACGTACGAACGAACGGACGATCGAATGATCGGACCAACGAGCGTACGTAAGTACGTACGTAGGAGCGATCGAACGATCGAACGAACGAACGAACGAACGAACGAAAGAACGAACGAACGTACGTACGAACGAACGAACAAAAAAACGAACGAGCGTACAAAAGAACGAACGTATGTACAAACGAACGAATAAATGAATGAACGAAAGTACGAACGAACGAACGAACGTTCGGACGAACGAGCGTACGTACGTATTTACGTAAGTACGTACATACGAACGATCAAACGAACGAACTAACGTACGTACGTATGTACGAATGACCGAACGAACGAACGTACATAGGTACGTATAAACGAAGGAACGCATGATCGAACGAACGAAACAACGAACATACGTACGTACGAACGAACGAACGTACGTACGAACGAACGTACGTACGAATGAACGAACGTACGTACGTACGAACGAACGAACAATCGGACGAACGAGCGTGCGTACATATTTACGTAAGTACGTACTTACAAACCATCGAAAGGACGAAAGAAAGAACGAAGGAACTAACGAACGAACGTACGTACGTATGTACGAACGACCGAAAGAACGTACGTACGTAGGTACGTACAAACGAACGAACGAATGTACGTACGTACGTACGTTCGAACGAACAAATCAACGAAACAACGAAGGAACAAAGGTTCGTACGTAAGAACGGACGGACGAACGACTGAACGAACGTATGCAAGTACGAACTCTCGAACGAATGAACGATCGAACGAACGTACGTACGTACGAACGAACGAACAATCGGACGAACGAGCGTGCGTACATATTTACGTAAGTACGTACTTACGAACCATCGAACGAACGAAAGAAAAAACGAAGGAACTAACGAACGAACGTACGTATGTACGAACGAACGAACGTACAAACGAACGAACGAATGTACGTACGTACGTACGAACGAACGAACGAACCAACGAAACAACGAAGGAACAAACGTACGTACGTAAGAACGGAAGGACGAACGAATGAACGAACGTACGCAAGTACGAACTTTCGAACGAATGAAAGATCGAACGAACGAACTCACAGACGTACGTACGAACGAACAAACGGACGAACAAAAGAACGAACGAACGAACAAAAGAACGAACGAACGGACGAACGAACAGACTAACGAACGAACGTAAGTACGTACGTACGAACGAACGTAAGTACGTACGTACGAACGAACGAACGAACGAAAGAACGAACGAGCGTACAAAAGAACGAACGTACGTACGTACGAACGAACGAATGTACGTACGTACGTACGAACGAACCAACCAACCAACGAAACAACGAAGGAACAAACGTTCGTACGTAAGAACGGACGGATGAAGGAATGAACAAACGTACGCAAGTACGAACTTTCGAACGAATGAACGATCGAACGAACGAACTCACTGACGTATGTACGAACGAACAAACGGACAAACAAAAGAACGAACGAATGAACGAACGAACAGACTAACGAACGAACGTAAGTAAGTACGTACGAACGCACGAACGAACGAACGAACGAAAGACCGAACGAGCGTACAAAAGAACGAACGAACGAACGATCGAACGAACGAACGCAGGAAAGATCGAACGAACATACGTACGTCCGAACGAACGTACTTACGAATGAACGAACGTACTTACGAACGAACGAACGAATGAACAAACATACGAATGAACGTTTGTACGTACTTACGTCCGGACGCAGGAACGAACGTACGTGCGTACGAACGAACGAACTAACGGGCGAACGTACGTACGTACGAACGAACGGACGATCGAATGATCGGACCAACGAGCGTACGTAAGTACGTACGTAGGAGCGATCGAACGATCGAACGAACGAACGAACGAACGAAAGAACGAACGAACGTACGTACGAACGAACGAACAAAAGAACGAACGTATGTACAAACGAACGAATAAATGAATGAACGAACGTACGAACGAACGAACGAACGTTCGGACGAACGAGCGTACGTACGTATTTACGTAAGTACGTACATACGAACGATCAAACGAACGAACTAACGTACGTACGTATGTACGAATGACCGAACGAACGAACGTACATAGGTACGTATAAACGAAGGAACGCATGATCGAACGAACGAAACAACGAACATACGTACGTACGAACGAACGAACGTACGTACGAACGAACGTACGTACGAATGAACGAACGTACGTACGTACGAGCGAACGAACAATCGGACGAACGAG
Source organism: Octopus bimaculoides (assembly GCF_046866305.1). Classification (NCBI taxonomy): domain Eukaryota; kingdom Metazoa; phylum Mollusca; class Cephalopoda; order Octopoda; family Octopodidae; genus Octopus; species Octopus bimaculoides. The sequence continues at coordinate 3,390,619 of NC_142956.1, forward strand.
CGTGCGTACATATTTACGTAAGTACGTACTTACAAACCATCGAAAGGACGAAAGAAAGAACGAAGGAACTAACGAACGAACGTACGTACGTATGTACGAACGACCGAAAGAACGTACGTACGTAGGTACGTACAAACGAACGAACGAATGTACGTACGTACGTACGTTCGAACGAACAAACCAACGAAACAACGAAGGAACAAAGGTTCGTACGTAAGAACGGACGGACGAACGACTGAACGAACGTATGCAAGTACGAACTCTCGAACGAATGAACGATCGAACGAACGTACGTACGTACGAACGAACGAACAATCGGACGAACGAGCGTGCGTACATATTTACGTAAGTACGTACTTACGAACCATCGAACGAACGAAAGAAAAAACGAAGGAACTAACGAACGAACGTACGTATGTACGAACGAACGAACGAACGTACAAACGAACGAACGAATGTACGTACGTACGTACGAACGAACGAACGAACCAACGAAACAACGAAGGAACAAACGTACGTACGTAAGAACGGAAGGACGAACGAATGAACGAACGTACGCAAGTACGAACTTTCGAACGAATGAAAGATCGAACGAACGAACTCACAGACGTACGTACGAACGAACAAACGCACGAACAAAAGAACGAACGAACGAACAAAAGAACGAACGAACGGACGAACGAACAGACTAACGAACGAACGTAAGTACGTACGTACGAACGAACGAACGAACGAAAGAACGAACGAGCGTACAAAAGAACGAACGTACGTACGTACGAACGAACGAATGTACGTACGTACGTACGAACGAACCAACCAACCAACGAAACAACGAAGGAACAAACGTTCGTACGTAAGAACGGACGGATGAAGGAATGAACAAACGTACGCAAGTACGAACTTTCGAACGAATGAACGATCGAACGAACGAACTCACTGACGTATGTACGAACGAACAAACGGACAAACAAAAGAACGAACGAATGAACGAACGAACAGACTAACGAACGAACGTAAGTAAGTACGTACGAACGCACGAACGAACGAACGAACGAAAGACCGAACGAGCGTACAAAAGAACGAACGAACGAACGATCGAACGAACGAACGCAGGAAAGATCGAACGAACGTACGTACGTCCGAACGAACGTACTTACGAATGAACGAACGTACTTACGAACGAACGAACGAATGAACAAACATACGAATGAACGTTTGTACGTACTTACGTCCGGACGCAGGAACGAACGTACGTGCGTACGAACGAACGAACTAACGGGCGAACGTACGTACGTACGAACGAACGGACGATCGAATGATCGGACCAACGAGCGTACGTAAGTACGTACGTAGGAGCGATCGAACGATCGAACGAACGAACGAACGAACGAACGAAAGAACGAACGAACGTACGTACGAACGAACGAACAAAAAAACGAACGAGCGTACAAAAGAACGAACGTATGTACAAACGAACGAATAAATGAATGAACGAACGTACGAACGAACGAACGAACGTTCGGACGAACGAGCGTACGTACGTATTTACGTAAGTACGTACATACGAACGATCAAACGAACGAACTAACGTACGTACGTATGTACGAATGACCGAACGAACGAACGTACATAGGTACGTATAAACGAAGGAACGCATGATCGAACGAACGAAACAACGAACATACGTACGTACGAACGAACGAACGTACGTACGAACGAACGTACGTACGAATGAACGAACGTACGTACGTACGAACGAACGAACAATCGGACGAACGAGCGTGCGTACATATTTACGTAAGTACGTACTTACAAACCATCGAAAGGACGAAAGAAAGAACGAAGGAACTAACGAACGAACGTACGTACGTATGTACGAACGACCGAAAGAACGTACGTACGTAGGTACGTACAAACGAACGAACGAATGTACGTACGTACGTACGTTCGAACGAACAAATCAACGAAACAACGAAGGAACAAAGGTTCGTACGTAAGAACGGACGGACGAACGACTGAACGAACGTATGCAAGTACGAACTCTCGAACGAATGAACGATCGAACGAACGTACGTACGTACGAACGAACGAACAATCGGACGAACGAGCGTGCGTACATATTTACGTAAGTACGTACTTACGAACCATCGAACGAACGAAAGAAAAAACGAAGGAACTAACGAACGAACGTACGCATGTACGAACGAACGAACGAACGTACAAACGAACGAACGAATGTACGTACGTACGTACGAACGAACGAACGAACCAACGAAACAACGAAGGAACAAACGTACGTACGTAAGAACGGAAGGACGAACGAATGAACGAACGTACGCAAGTACGAACTTTCGAACGAATGAAAGATCGAACGAACGAACTCACAGACGTACGTACGAACGAACAAACGGACGAACAAAAGAACGAACGAACGAACAAAAGAACGAACGAACGGACGAACGAACAGACTAACGAACGAACGTAAGTACGTACGTACGAACGAACGAACGAACGAAAGAACGAACGAGCGTACAAAAGAACGAACGTACGTACGTACGAACGAACGAATGTACGTACGTACGTACGAACGAACCAACCAACCAACGAAACAACGAAGGAACAAACGTTCGTACGTAAGAACGGACGGATGAAGGAATGAACAAACGTACGCAAGTACGAACTTTCGAACGAATGAACGATCGAACGAACGAACTCACTGACGTATGTACGAACGAACAAACGGACAAACAAAAGAACGAACGAATGAACGAACGAACAGACTAACGAACGAACGTAAGTAAGTACGTACGAACGCACGAACGAACGAACAAACGAAAGACCGAACGAGCGTACAAAAGAACGAACGAACGAACGATCGAACGAACGAACGCAGGAAAGATCGAACGAACGTACGTACGTCCGAACGAACGTACTTACGAATGAACGAACGTACTTACGAACGAACGAACGAATGAACAAACATACGAATGAACGTTTGTACGTACTTACGTCCGGACGCAGGAACGAACGTACGTGCGTACGAACGAACGAACTAACGGGCGAACGTACGTACGTACGAACGAACGGACGATCGAATGATCGGACCAACGAGCGTACGTAAGTACGTACGTAGGAGCGATCGAACGATCGAACGAACGAACGAACGAACGAACGAAAGAACGAACGAACGTACGTACGAACGAACGAACAAAAAAACGAACGAGCGTACAAAAGAACGAACGTATGTACAAACGAACGAATAAATGAATGAACGAACGTACGAACGAACGAACGAACGTTCGGACGAACGAGCGTACGTACGTATTTACGTAAGTACGTACATACGAACGATCAAACGAACGAACTAACGTACGTACGTATGTACGAATGACCGAACGAACGAACGTACATAGGTACGTATAAACGAAGGAACGCATGATCGAACGAACGAAACAACGAACATACGTACGTACGAACGAACGAACGTACGTACGAACGAACGTACGTACGAATGAACGAACGTACGTACGTACGAACGAACGAACAATCGGACGAACGAGCGTGCGTACATATTTACGTAAGTACGTACTTACAAACCATCGAAAGGACGAAAGAAAGAACGAAGGAACTAACGAACGAACGTACGTACGTATGTACGAACGACCGAAAGAACGTACGTACGTAGGTACGTACAAACGAACGAACGAATGTACGTACGTACGTACGTTCGAACGAACAAATCAACGAAACAACGAAGGAACAAAGGTTCGTACGTAAGAACGGACGGACGAACGACTGAACGAACGTATGCAAGTACGAACTCTCGAACGAATGAACGATCGAACGAACGTACGTACGTACGAACGAACGAACAATCGGACGAACGAGCGTGCGTACATATTTACGTAAGTACGTACTTACGAACCATCGAACGAACGAAAGAAAAAACGAAGGAACTAACGAACGAACGTACGTATGTACGAACGAACGAACGAACGTACAAACGAACGAACGAATGTACGTACGTACGTACGAACGAACGAACGAACCAACGAAACAACGAAGGAACAAACGTACGTACGTAAGAACGGAAGGACGAACGAATGAACGAACGTACGCAAGTACGAACTTTCGAACGAATGAAAGATCGAACGAACGAACTCACAGACGTACGTACGAACGAACAAACGGACGAACAAAAGAACGAACGAACGAACAAAAGAACGAACGAACGGACGAACGAACAGACTAACGAACGAACGTAAGTACGTACGTACGAACGAACGAACGAACGAAAGAACGAACGAGCGTACAAAAGAACGAACGTACGTACGTACGAACGAACGAATGTACGTACGTACGTACGAACGAACCAACCAACCAACGAAACAACGAAGGAACAAACGTTCGTACGTAAGAACGGACGGATGAAGGAATGAACAAACGTACGCAAGTACGAACTTTCGAACGAATGAACGATCGAACGAACGAACTCACTGACGTATGTACGAACGAACAAACGGACAAACAAAAGAACGAACGAATGAACGAACGAACAGACTAACGAACGAACGTAAGTAAGTACGTACGAACGCACGAACGAACGAACGAACGAAAGACCGAACGAGCGTACAAAAGAACGAACGAACGAACGATCGAACGAACGAACGCAGGAAAGATCGAACGAACGTACGTACGTCCGAACGAACGTACTTACGAATGAACGAACGTACTTACGAACGAACGAACGAATGAACAAACATACGAATGAACGTTTGTACGTACTTACGTCCGGACGCAGGAACGAACGTACGTGCGTACGAACGAACGAACTAACGGGCGAACGTACGTACGTACGAACGAACGGACGATCGAATGATCGGACCAACGAGCGTACGTAAGTACGTACGTAGGAGCGATCGAACGATCGAACGAACGAACGAACGAACGAACGAAAGAACGAACGAACGTACGTACGAACGAACGAACAAAAAAACGAACGAGCGTACAAAAGAACGAACGTATGTACAAACGAACGAATAAATGAATGAACGAACGTACGAACGAACGAACGAACGTTCGGACGAACGAGCGTACGTACGTATTTACGTAAGTACGTACATACGAACGATCAAACGAACGAACTAACGTACGTACGTATGTACGAATGACCGAACGAACGAACGTACATAGGTACGTATAAACGAAGGAACGCATGATCGAACGAACGAAACAACGAACATACGTACGTACGAACGAACGAACGTACGTACGAACGAACGTACGTACGAATGAACGAACGTACGTACGTACGAACGAACGAACAATCGGACGAACGAGCGTGCGTACATATTTACGTAAGTACGTACTTACAAACCATCGAAAGGACGAAAGAAAGAACGAAGGAACTAACGAACGAACGTACGTACGTATGTACGAACGACCGAAAGAACGTACGTACGTAGGTACGTACAAACGAACGAACGAATGTACGTACGTACGTACGTTCGAACGAACAAATCAACGAAACAACGAAGGAACAAAGGTTCGTACGTAAGAACGGACGGACGAACGACTGAACGAACGTATGCAAGTACGAACTCTCGAACGAATGAACGATCGAACGAACGTACGTACGTACGAACGAACGAACAATCGGACGAACGAGCGTGCGTACATATTTACGTAAGTACGTACTTACGAACCATCGAACGAACGAAAGAAAAAACGAAGGAACTAACGAACGAACGTACGCATGTACGAACGAACGAACGAACGTACAAACGAACGAACGAATGTACGTACGTACGTACGAACGAACGAACGAACCAACGAAACAACGAAGGAACAAACGTACGTACGTAAGAACGGAAGGACGAACGAATGAACGAACGTACGCAAGTACGAACTTTCGAACGAATGAAAGATCGAACGAACGAACTCACAGACGTACGTACGAACGAACAAACGGACGAACAAAAGAACGAACGAACGAACAAAAGAACGAACGAACGGACGAACGAACAGACTAACGAACGAACGTAAGTACGTACGTACGAACGAACGAACGAACGAAAGAACGAACGAGCGTACAAAAGAACGAACGTACGTACGTACGAACGAACGAATGTACGTACGTACGTACGAACGAACCAACCAACCAACGAAACAACGAAGGAACAAACGTTCGTACGTAAGAACGGACGGATGAAGGAATGAACAAACGTACGCAAGTACGAACTTTCGAACGAATGAACGATCGAACGAACGAACTCACTGACGTATGTACGAACGAACAAACGGACAAACAAAAGAACGAACGAATGAACGAACGAACAGACTAACGAACGAACGTAAGTAAGTACGTACGAACGCACGAACGAACGAACAAACGAAAGACCGAACGAGCGTACAAAAGAACGAACGAACGAACGATCGAACGAACGATCGAACGAACGAACGCAGGAAAGATCGAACGAACGTACGTACGTCCGAACGAACGTACTTACGAATGAACGAACGTACTTACGAACGAACGAACGAATGAACAAACATACGAATGAACGTTTGTACGTACTTACGTCCGGACGCAGGAACGAACGTACGTGCGTACGAACGAACGAACTAACGGGCGAACGTACGTACGTACGAACGAACGGACGATCGAATGATCGGACCAACGAGCGTACGTAAGTACGTACGTAGGAGCGATCGAACGATCGAACGAACGAACGAACGAACGAACGAAAGAACGAACGAACGTACGTACGAACGAACGAACAAAAAAACGAACGAGCGTACAAAAGAACGAACGTATGTACAAACGAACGAATAAATGAATGAACGAACGTACGAACGAACGAACGAACGTTCGGACGAACGAGCGTACGTACGTATTTACGTAAGTATGTACATACGAACGATCAAACGAACGAACTAACGTACGTACGTATGTACGAATGACCGAACGAACGAACGTACATAGGTACGTATAAACGAAGGAACGCATGATCGAACGAACGAAACAACGAACATACGTACGTACGAACGAACGAACGTACGTACGAACGAACGTACGTACGAATGAACGAACGTACGTACGTACGAACGAACGAACAATCGGACGAACGAGCGTGCGTACATATTTACGTAAGTACGTACTTACAAACCATCGAAAGGACGAAAGAAAGAACGAAGGAACTAACGAACGAACGTACGTACGTATGTACGAACGACCGAAAGAACGTACGTACGTAGGTACGTACAAACGAACGAACGAATGTACGTACGTACGTACGTTCGAACGAACAAATCAACGAAACAACGAAGGAACAAAGGTTCGTACGTAAGAACGGACGGACGAACGACTGAACGAACGTATGCAAGTACGAACTCTCGAACGAATGAACGATCGAACGAACGTACGTACGTACGAACGAACGAACAATCGGACGAACGAGCGTGCGTACATATTTACGTAAGTACGTACTTACGAACCATCGAACGAACGAAAGAAAAAACGAAGGAACTAACGAACGAACGTACGTATGTACGAACGAACGAACGAACGTACAAACGAACGAACGAATGTACGTACGTACGTACGAACGAACGAACGAACCAACGAAACAACGAAGGAACAAACGTACGTACGTAAGAACGGAAGGACGAACGAATGAACGAACGTACGCAAGTACGAACTTTCGAACGAATGAAAGATCGAACGAACGAACTCACAGACGTACGTACGAACGAACAAACGGACGAACAAAAGAACGAACGAACGAACAAAAGAACGAACGAACGGACGAACGAACAGACTAACGAACGAACGTAAGTACGTACGTACGAACGAACGAACGAACGAAAGAACGAACGAGCGTACAAAAGAACGAACGTACGTACGTACGAACGAACGAATGTACGTACGTACGTACGAACGAACCAACCAACCAACGAAACAACGAAGGAACAAACGTTCGTACGTAAGAACGGACGGATGAAGGAATGAACAAACGTACGCAAGTACGAACTTTCGAACGAATGAACGATCGAACGAACGAACTCACTGACGTATGTACGAACGAACAAACGGACAAACAAAAGAACGAACGAATGAACGAACGAACAGACTAACGAACGAACGTAAGTAAGTACGTACGAACGCACGAACGAACGAACGAACGAAAGACCGAACGAGCGTACAAAAGAACGAACGAACGAACGATCGAACGAACGAACGCAGGAAAGATCGAACGAACATACGTACGTCCGAACGAACGTACTTACGAATGAACGAACGTACTTACGAACGAACGAACGAATGAACAAACATACGAATGAACGTTTGTACGTACTTACGTCCGGACGCAGGAACGAACGTACGTGCGTACGAACGAACGAACTAACGGGCGAACGTACGTACGTACGAACGAACGGACGATCGAATGATCGGACCAACGAGCGTACGTAAGTACGTACGTAGGAGCGATCGAACGATCGAACGAACGAACGAACGAACGAAAGAACGAACGAACGTACGTACGAACGAACGAACAAAAGAACGAACGTATGTACAAACGAACGAATAAATGAATGAACGAACGTACGAACGAACGAACGAACGTTCGGACGAACGAGCGTACGTACGTATTTACGTAAGTACGTACATACGAACGATCAAACGAACGAACTAACGTACGTACGTATGTACGAATGACCGAACGAACGAACGTACATAGGTACGTATAAACGAAGGAACGCATGATCGAACGAACGAAACAACGAACATACGTACGTACGAACGAACGAACGTACGTACGAACGAACGTACGTACGAATGAACGAACGTACGTACGTACGAACGAACGAACAATCGGACGAACGAGCGTGCGTACATATTTACGTAAGTACGTACTTACAAACCATCGAAAGGACGAAAGAAAGAACGAAGGAACTAACGAACGAACGTACGTACGTATGTACGAACGACCGAAAGAACGTACGTACGTAGGTACGTACAAACGAACGAACGAATGTACGTACGTACGTACGTTCGAACGAACAAACCAACGAAACAACGAAGGAACAAAGGTTCGTACGTAAGAACGGACGGACGAACGACTGAACGAACGTATGCAAGTACGAACTCTCGAACGAATGAACGATCGAACGAACGTACTTACGTACGAACGAACGAACAATCGGACGAACGAGCGTGCGTACATATTTACGTAAGTACGTACTTACGAACCATCGAACGAACGAAAGAAAAAACGAAGGAACTAACGAACGAACGTACGTATGTACGAACGAACGAACGAACGTACAAACGAACGAACGAATGTACGTACGTACGTACGAACGAACGAACGAACCAACGAAACAACGAAGGAACAAACGTACGTACGTAAGAACGGAAGGACGAACGAATGAACGAACGTACGCAAGTACGAACTTTCGAACGAATGAAAGATCGAACGAACGAACTCACAGACGTACGTACGAACGAACAAACGGACGAACAAAAGAACGAACGAACGAACAAAAGAACGAACGAACGGACGAACGAACAGACTAACGAACGAACGTAAGTACGTACGTACGAACGAACGAACGAACGAAAGAACGAACGAGCGTACAAAAGAACGAACGTACGTACGTACGAACGAACGAATGTACGTACGTACGTACGAACGAACGAACCAACCAACGAAACAACGAAGGAACAAACGTTCGTACGTAAGAACGGACGGATGAAGGAATGAACAAACGTACGCAAGTACGAACTTTCGAACGAATGAACGATCGAACGAACGAACTCACTGACGTATGTACGAACGAACAAACGGACAAACAAAAGAACGAACGAATGAACGAACGAACAGACTAACGAACGAACGTAAGTAAGTACGTACGAACGCACGAACGAACGAACGAACGAAAGACCGAACGAGCGTACAAAAGAACGAACGAACGAACGATCGAACGAACGAACGCAGGAAAGATCGAACGAACGTACGTACGTCCGAACGAACGTACTTACGAATGAACGAACGTACTTACGAACGAACGAACGAATGAACAAACATACGAATGAACGTTTGTACGTACTTACGTCCGGACGCAGGAACGAACGTACGTGCGTACGAACGAACGAACTAACGGGCGAACGTACGTACGTACGAACGAACGGACGATCGAATGATCGGACCAACGAGCGTACGTAAGTACGTACGTAGGAGCGATCGAACGATCGAACGAACGAACGAACGAACGAACGAAAGAACGAACGAACGTACGTACGAACGAACGAACAAAAAAACGAACGAGCGTACAAAAGAACGAACGTATGTACAAACGAACGAATAAATGAATGAACGAACGTACGAACGAACGAACGAACGTTCGGACGAACGAGCGTACGTACGTATTTACGTAAGTACGTACATACGAACGATCAAACGAACGAACTAACGTACGTACGTATGTACGAATGACCGAACGAACGAACGTACATAGGTACGTATAAACGAAGGAACGCATGATCGAACGAACGAAACAACGAACATACGTACGTACGAACGAACGAACGTACGTACGAACGAACGTACGTACGAATGAACGAACGTACGTACGTACGAACGAACGAACAATCGGACGAACGAGCGTGCGTACATATTTACGTAAGTACGTACTTACAAACCATCGAAAGGACGAAAGAAAGAACGAAGGAACTAACGAACGAACGTACGTACGTATGTACGAACGACCGAAAGAACGTACGTACGTAGGTACGTACAAACGAACGAACGAATGTACGTACGTACGTACGTTCGAACGAACAAATCAACGAAACAACGAAGGAACAAAGGTTCGTACGTAAGAACGGACGGACGAACGACTGAACGAACGTATGCAAGTACGAACTCTCGAACGAATGAACGATCGAACGAACGTACGTACGTACGAACGAACGAACAATCGGACGAACGAGCGTGCGTACATATTTACGTAAGTACGTACTTACGAACCATCGAACGAACGAAAGAAAAAACGAAGGAACTAACGAACGAACGTACGTATGTACGAACGAACGAACGAACGTACAAACGAACGAACGAATGTACGTACGTACGTACGAACGAACGAACGAACCAACGAAACAACGAAGGAACAAACGTACGTACGTAAGAACGGAAGGACGAACGAATGAACGAACGTACGCAAGTACGAACTTTCGAACGAATGAAAGATCGAACGAACGAACTCACAGACGTACGTACGAACGAACAAACGGACGAACAAAAGAACGAACGAACGAACAAAAGAACGAACGAACGGACGAACGAACAGACTAACGAACGAACGTAAGTACGTACGTACGAACGAACGAACGAACGAAAGAACGAACGAGCGTACAAAAGAACGAACGTACGTACGTACGAACGAACGAATGTACGTACGTACGTACGAACGAACGAACCAACCAACGAAACAACGAAGGAACAAACGTTCGTACGTAAGAACGGACGGATGAAGGAATGAACAAACGTACGCAAGTACGAACTTTCGAACGAATGAACGATCGAACGAACGAACTCACTGACGTATGTACGAACGAACAAACGGACAAACAAAAGAACGAACGAATGAACGAACGAACAGACTAACGAACGAACGTAAGTAAGTACGTACGAACGCACGAACGAACGAACGAACGAAAGACCGAACGAGCGTACAAAAGAACGAACGAACGAACGATCGAACGAACGAACGCAGGAAAGATCGAACGAACGTACGTACGTCCGAACGAACGTACTTACGAATGAACGAACGTACTTACGAACGAACGAACGAATGAACAAACATACGAATGAACGTTTGTACGTACTTACGTCCGGACGCAGGAACGAACGTACGTGCGTACGAACGAACGAACTAACGGGCGAACGTACGTACGTACGAACGAACGGACGATCGAATGATCGGACCAACGAGCGTACGTAAGTACGTATGTAGGAGCGATCGAACGATCGAACGAACGAACGAACGAACGAACGAAAGAACGAACGAACGTACGAACGAACGAACAAAAAAACGAACGAGCGTACAAAAGAACGAACGTATGTACAAACGAACGAATAAATGAATGAACGAACGTACGAACGAACGAACGAACGTTCGGACGAACGAGCGTACGTACGTATTTACGTAAGTACGTACATACGAACGATCAAACGAACGAACTAACGTACGTACGTATGTACGAATGACCGAACGAACGAACGTACATAGGTACGTATAAACGAAGGAACGCATGATCGAACGAACGAAACAACGAACATACGTACGTACGAACGAACGAACGTACGTACGAACGAACGTACGTACGAATGAACGAACGTACGTACGTACGAACGAACGAACAATCGGACGAACGAGCGTGCGTACATATTTACGTAAGTACGTACTTACAAACCATCGAAAGGACGAAAGAAAGAACGAAGGAACTAACGAACGAACGTACGTACGTATGTACGAACGACCGAAAGAACGTACGTACGTAGGTACGTACAAACGAACGAACGAATGTACGTACGTACGTACGTTCGAACGAACAAACCAACGAAACAACGAAGGAACAAAGGTTCGTACGTAAGAACGGACGGACGAACGACTGAACGAACGTATGCAAGTACGAACTCTCGAACGAATGAACGATCGAACGAACGTACGTACGTACGAACGAACGAACGAACAATCGGACGAACGAGCGTGCGTACATATTTACGTAAGTACGTACTTACAAACCATCGAAAGGACGAAAGAAAGAACGAAGGAACTAACGAACGAACGTACGTACGTATGTACGAACAACCGAAAGAACGTACGTACGTAGGTACGTACAAACGAACGAACGAATGTACGTACGTACGTACGTTCGAACGAACAAACCAACGAAACAACGAAGGAACAAAGGTTCGTACGTAAGAACGGACGGTCGAACGACTGAACGAACGTATGCAAGTACGAACTTTCGAACGAATGAACGATCGAACGAACGAACTCACTGACGTATGTACGAAGGAACAAACGGACGAACAAAAGAACGAACGAACGGACGAACGAACAGATTAACGAACGCACGTAAGTACGTACGTACTAACGAACGATCGAACGAACGTACATTCGTGTGTATGTACGTAGGAACGTACTATGTACGTAAGAACGTACGTATGTACTACGAACGTACGTACTTACGAACGAACGATCGAACGAACGAACGAAGGAAAGATCGAACGAACGAACGAAGGGAAGATCGAACGAACGTACGTACGTACGTCCGTACGAACGTACTTACGAACGTACTTACGAACGAACGAACGTACTTACGAACGAACGAATGAGCGAACATACGAATGAACGTTTCTACGTACTTACGTCCGGACGCAGGAACGAACGTACGTACGTACGAACGAAATAACGAACGAGCGGAACGAATGACCAAACGAACGAACGAACGAACGAATGTGCGTATGTACGTGCAAATGCGAACGAAGGTACAAATTATCGAACGAACGAACGTACGTACGTTTTTACGTAAGTACGAACGAACGAAAGAACGAAGGAGCGTACAAAAGAACGAACGTAAGAACAAACGAACGAACGAACGAACGAACGAATGAATGAACGAACGTACGTACGTACGTACATGGGAACGAACGAACGAACGAACGTACGTACGTTTTTACGTAAGTACGTACGTACGAACGTTCGAACGAAGGAACGAACGTACGTACGAACGAACGAAACAACGAACGTACGTACGTACGAACGAACGAACGAACTAACGAGCGAACGTACGTACATACGAACGAACGGACGATCGAATGATCGGACCAACGAGCGTACGTAATTACGTACGTAGGAACGATCGTACCTTATGTCCGCACGTACGAACGAAGGAACGTACCTTATGTCCGTACATACGAACGAAGGAACGAACGATCGAACGAACGAAAGAACAAACGAACGAACGAACGAACGAGTGAACGAACGTACTTACGTACGAACGAATAAACGAACGAACGAAAGAACGAACGAACGTACGTACGAACGAACGAACGAAAGAACGAACGAGCGTACAAAAGAACGAACGTACGTACAAACGAACGAATAAATGAACGAACGAACGTAAGTACGAACGAACAAACGAACGAACGAACGTACGTACATACGTACGAATGAACGATCGAACGAACTAACGAACGAACGTACGTACAAACTTACGTACGTACGAACAAACGTAATACGTTTTTACGAAAGTACGTACGTACGAACGAACGGAACGAAAGAACGAACAAACCTACGTACGTACGTACGTACAAACGAACGAACGAATGTACGTACGTACGTTCAAAGAAACAAACGGACGAACGAACCAACCAACGAAGGAACGAAGGAAAGAACGTACGTACGTACGAACGAACGAACGAATGATGGAACGAACGAAACAACGAACGTACGTACGTACGAACGAACGAACGTACGTACGAACGAACGAACGAATGAAGGAACTAACGTACGTAAGTACGTACGAACGAACGAACGAACGATCGGATGAACGAGCGTACGTGCGTATTTACGTAATCACGTACATACGAACGATCGAACGAACGAACGGACGAACAAACAAACTAAGGAACGAACGTAAGTACGTACGTACGAACGAACGAAAGAACGAACGAGCGTACAAAAGAACGAACGTACGTACAAACGAACGAACGAACGAACGAACGAATGAACGAACGTACGTACATACGTACGAAAGAACGAACCAACCAATGAAGAAATGGACGTACGTACGTACGAACGAATGAACGATCGAAGGAGCGAATGAAAGAACGAACGTACATACGTATGTACGTACGTACGAACGTACGTATGTACTTACGTACGAACGTACGTACTTACGAACGACCGAATGAATGAAAGAACGAACGAACGAACGAATGAACGAACAAACGAATGAACGTTTGTACGTACTTACGTCCCGACGCAAGAACGAACGTACGTACGTACGAACAAAATAACGAACGAGCGAAACCAATTACCGAACGAACGAACGAATGTGTGTATGTACGTGCGAACGTACGTCCATACGTACGTGCTTACGAACGAACGAACGAATGAACGTACGTATGTACGTACGTACGTACGTTCGAACGAATTAACGAACGTACGTACCAACGTACGTACGAACGAACGAACGAACGAAATAACGAATGAGCGTACAAAAGAACGAGCGTACAAAAGAACGAACGTACGTACAAACGAACGAACGAACGAACGAACGAATGAACGATCGAACGACCGAAAGAACGAACGTACATACGTATGTACGTACATACGAACGAAATAACGACCGAACGTACGTACGTACGTTTTTCCGTAAGTACGTACGTACGAACGAACGAACGAATGAACGGACGAACTAACGAACGAACGTACGTACGTACGTACGTACAAACGAACGGACGAACGGACGAACTAACGAACGAACGTACGTACGTACAAACGAGCGAACGAATGTACGTACGTACGTACGAACAATCGAACAGACGAACGAACCAACCAACGAAGGAACGAACGTACGTACGTACGAACGAACAAACTAACGAACGAACGTACGTAAGTACGAACTTTCGAAAGAATGAACGAACGAACGAAGGAAACAACGAACGTACGTACGTACGAACTAACGAACGAACGAACGTACATTCGAACGAACGAACGGACTACGTACGAACGAACGAACGAATGAACGAACGACGTACGTACGTACGAACGAAAGAACGAACGAGCCTACAAAAGAACGAACGAACGAACAAACAGACGTACGTACGTACATACGAACGAACAAACGAACGTACGTAGGAACATTCGAACGAACGATCTTTGGTACGTACGTCCGAACGATGGAACGAACGAACGACCGAAAGAACGAACTAACGAATGAATGGACGTACTTACGTACATAGGTACGTACGAACGAACGAACTAACGAACGAATATGCGTACGAGCGAACGAACGTACGTACGTACAACGAAGGAACGATCGATCGAACGAACGTACCTTTGTATTTATGTAAATACGTACGTACGAACGATCTTACGAAGGAACCTTCCTTACGTCCTTACGTACGAACCTGTATCTATGGAGAGAAGAAGTTGGTTTGTTCATTCTGTGGGTGTGAGGTTGTTTTAATTTGGCTGACATCCATCTTAATAATCTCTTGTTTTACGCAGGTACGTTCGTTCAATGTTTCGTCGGTTCTTTCGTTCATTCGTTCGTTCGGTCGTACATACGTACGTACATACATTCGTTCGTTTGTACGTACTTACGTTCGTTCGTTCATTCGTTAGCTCGTTCGTCTGTACGCTCGTTCGTTCGTTCTTTTGTACTCTCGTTCGTTCGCTCGTTCGTTTGTTCGTTCGTTCTTTCGTTCGTTCGTTCGTACGTATGGACATAAAGTACATTCGTTCGTTCTTTTGTTCGCTCGTTCGTTCGTACGTACGTATGGACGTACGTTGGTTCGTTCGTATGTACGTTCGTTCTTTCGTTCGTCCGTACGTACGTAGGTAAGTATCTTCGTTCGTTTGTACTTATGTAAGTACGTA
Organism: Octopus bimaculoides; assembly: GCF_046866305.1. NCBI lineage: Eukaryota > Metazoa > Mollusca > Cephalopoda > Octopoda > Octopodidae > Octopus > Octopus bimaculoides. The sequence continues at coordinate 3,407,302 of NC_142956.1, forward strand.
CGTACGTTCTTTCGTTCGTTCGTTCGTTCGGTTGTACGTACGTAAGTACGTCCGTTCACTCGTTAGTTCGTTCTTTCATTCGTTCGTTCGCTCCATTGTTCGTACGTACGTACGAAAGCTCGTTCGTTCCAATGTTCCTACGTACGTTCGTACTTTCGTTCGTACTTTCGTTCGTACTTACGTTCGTTCGGTCGATCGTTTGTTCGTTCTTTAGTTCGTTCGTTCGTACGTACATACGCACGTTCGTTCGTACATACGTACGTAAGTACGTACGTTTATTCATTCGTTCATTCCTTCGCACGTTCGTACGTACGTACGTTCGATTGTTCGTACGTTCGTACGTATGTACGTTTGTTCGTACGTTCGTTCGTTGTTTCGTTCGTTCATCTTGTTCGCTCGCTCCTTCGTACGTACGTAAGTTCGTTCATTCGTATGTTCGTACGTTCGTTTGTTCGTTCGTACTTAATGACTCATATACGTACGTTCGTTCGTTCTTTCATCCACCCTTACGTACGTTCGTTCGTACGTATGGACGTTCGTTTGTTCGTACGTACGTACGGACTATCGCTCGTTCGTTCGTGTGATCATTCTTACGTACGAACGTTCGTACTTTCGTTCGTTCGATCGTTCTTAACTGCGAACGCTCGTTCGTTCGTTCGTTCTTTCATTCGTTCTTTCATACTTTATGTCCATACGTTCGAAGGAATGAACCAACGAAACAACGAACTTTCATACGTACGTATGTACGTAAGAATGAAAGGACGAACGAATGAACGAACGTACGTAAGTACGAACTAACGAACGTATGGACGATCGAACAAACGAACACACGTACGTACGTACGTACGAACGAACAAACGAACGAACAAAAGAACGAACGAACGAACGAACGAAACAACGAACGAATGAACGAACGAGCGTACATAAGAACAAAAGAACGAAAGAAAGTACGTACAAACGAACGAACGAACGAACGAAAGAACGAACAAACGTACGTACAATCGAACGAACGAATGTACGTACGAACGAACGAACGAATGAACGAACGGACCAACGAAACAACGAACGAACGAACGTACGTACGTAAGAACGAACGATCGAACGAACGAATTCATGTACGTACGTACGAACGAACAAACGAACGAACGAACGGACGAACGAACGTAAGTATATACGAACCAACGAACGAACGTATGAACGAAACAACGAACGAACGACCTAGCGTACAAAGGAACGAAAGAACGTACGTACAAACGAACGACCGACCGAACGAACGAACGAATGTACTTTCATACGTACGTATGTACGTAAGAATGAAAGGACGAACGAATGAACGAACGTACGTAAGTACGAACTAACGAACGTATGGACGATCGAACAAACGAACACACGTACGTACGTACGTACGTACGAACGAACAAACGAACGAACAAAAGAACGAACGAACGAACGAAACAACGAGCGAATGAACGAACGAGCGTACATAAGAACAAAAGAACGAAAGAAAGTACGTACAAACGAACGAAGATACTACCTGCGTACGTACGAACGAACGAGCGATCGAACGAACGGGCAATCGAACGAACGAGAGAACGAACGTACATACGTACAAACGAACGAACGAACGAACGTACGTACGAATGAACGAACGAATGAACGAATGAACGAACCAACCAACCAAGGAACCAACGAACGAAAAGACGAACGTACGTATGTAAGTAGACACGAAAATATCGAACGAACGTACGTACGTCCGAATGATCGAACGAACGAACGAACGAACGAATGAACGTACAAACGAATGAACGTTTGTACGTACGTACGTCTGGACGCACGAACGAACGTAGGTGCGTACGGACGAAATAACGAATGAAAGAACGAACGAACGAACGAGCGTTCGCAGGTAAGAACGATCGAACGAACGAAAGTACGAACGTTCGTACGTAAGAATGATCACACGAACGAACGAGCGATAGTCCGTACGTACGTACGAACAAACGAACGTCCATACGTACGAACGAACAAACGAACGTACGAACATACGAATGAACGAACTTACGTACGTACGAAGGAGCGAACGAACAAAATGAACGAACGAAACAACGAACGAACGTACGAACAAACGTACATACGTACGAACGTACGTACGTAAGAACGTGCGAAGGAACGAACGAATGAATAAACGTACGTACTTACGTACGTATGTACGAACGAACGTGCGTATTTACGTACGAACGAACGAACTAAAGAACGAACAAACGATCGACCGAACGAACGAAAGTACGAACGAAAGTACGAACGAAAGTACGAACGTACGTAGGAACATTGGAACGAACGATCTTTCGTACGTACGTACGAACGATGGAGCGAACGTACGAATGAAAGAACGAAGTAACGAGTGAACGGACGTACTTACGTATGTACGACCGAACGAACGAACGAACGAAAGAACGTACGTACTTACATAAGTACAAACGAACGAAGATACTTACCTACGTACGTACGTGTGTTCGTTTGTTCGATCGTCCATACGTTCGTTAGTTCGTACTTACGTACGTTCGTTCATTCGTTCGTCCTTTCATTCTTACGTACATACGTACGTATGAAAGTTCGGTGTTTCGTTGGTTCATTCGTTCGTACGTATGGACATAAAGTACATTCGTTCGTTCTTTTGTTCGCTCGTTCGTTCGTACGTACGTATGGACGTACGTACGTATGGACGTACGTACGTATGGACGTACGTACGTATGGACGTACGTACATATGGACGTACGTTCGTTCGTTCGTTCGTATGTACGTTCGTTCTTTCGTTCGTCCGTACGTACGTAGGTAAGTATCTTCGTTCGTTTGTACTTATGTAAGTACGTACGCACGTACCTACGTACGTTCTTTCGTTCGTTCGTTCGTTCGGTCGTACATACGTAAGTACGTCCGTTCACTCGTTAGTTCGTTCTTTCATTTGTTCGTTCGCTCCATCGTTCGTACGTACGTACGAAAGATCGTTCGTTCCAATGTTCCTACGTACGTTCGTACTTTCGTTCGTTCGGTCGATCGTTTGTTCGTTCTTTAGTTCGTTCGTTCGTACGTACATACGCACGTTCGTTCGTACATACGTACGTAAGTACGTACGTTTATTCATTCGTTCGTTCCTTCGCACGTTCGTACGTACGTACGTTCGTTTGTTCGTACGTTCGTACGTATGTACGTTTGTTCGTACGTTCGTTCGTTGTTTCGTTCGTTCATCTTGTTCGTTCGCTCCTTCGTACGTACGTAAGTTCGTTCATTCGCATGTTCGTACGTTCGTTTGTTCGTTCGTACTTAATGACTCATGTACGTACGTTCGTTCGTTCTTTCATCCACCCTTACGTACGTTCGTTCGTACGTATGGACGTTCGTTTGTTCATACGTACGTACGGACTATCGCTCCTTCGCTCGTGTGATCATTCTTACGTACGAACGTTCGTACTTTCGTTCGTTCGATCGTTCTTAACTGCGAACGCTCGTTCGTTCGTTCGTTCGTTCTTTCATTCGTTATTTTGTCCGTACGCACCTACGTTCGTTCGTGCGTCCAGACGTACGTACGTACAAACGTTCATTCGTTTGTACGTTCATTCGTTCGTTCGTTCGTTCGTTCGTTCGATCATTCGGACGTACGTACGTTCGTTCGATATTTTCGTGTCTACTTACATACGTACGTTCGTCTTTTCGTTCGTTGGTTCCTTGGTTGGTTGGTTCGTTCATTCGTTCATTCGTTCGTTCATTCGTACGTACGTTCGTTCGTTCGTTTGTACGTATGTACGTTCGTTCGCTCGTTCGTTCGATCGCTCGTTCGTTCGTACGTACGCAGGTAGTATCTTCGTTCGTTTATACTTACGTACTTACGTACGTTCATTCGTTAGTTCGTTCGTTCGTTCGTTCGTTTGTACGTACTTTCTTTCGTTCTTTTGTTCTTATGTACGCTCGTTCGTTCAATCGTTCGTTGTTTCGTTCGTTCGTTCGTTCGTTCTTTTGTTCGTTCGTTTGTTCGTTCGTACGTACGTGTGTTCGTTTGTTCGATCGTCCATACGTTCGTTAGTTCGTACTTACGTACGTTCGTTCATTCGTTCGTCCTTTCATTCTTACGTACATACGTACGTATGAAAGTTCGTTGTTTCGTTGGTTCATTCGTTCGTACGTACGTACATTCGTTCGTTCGTTCGGTCGGTCGTTCGTACATACGTACGTACGTTCGTTTGTTCTTTCCTTCGTTCGTTCTTTCATTCGTTCGTTCGTTCGTACGTATGGTCATAAGGTACGTTCTTTCGTTCGATCGTTCGTTCGTTGTTTCGTTCGTTCATTCGTGCGTACGTACGTTCGTTCGTACGTACGGACTTTCGTTCGTTCGTTCGGTCGTTCGTTTCACTCGTTCGTTCGTTCTTACGTACGAACCTTCGTTCGTTCGTTCTTTCATTCGTTAATTTGTCGTACGTACGTACGTTCTTTCCTGCGTCTAGACGTACGTACGCAGGTACGTTCGTTCATTGTTTCGTTGGTTCGTTCATTCGTTCGGTCGTACGTACGTACGAACATTCATTCGTTCGTTTGTACGCACGTACGTACTTACGTTCGTTCATTAGCTCGTTCGTCTGTACGCTCGTTCGTTCGTTCTTTTGTACTCTCGTTCGTTCGTTTGTTCGTTCGTTCTTTCGTTCGTTCGTTCGTACGCATGGACATAAAGTAAGTTCGATCGTTCGTTCGTTCTTTTTTTCGCTCTTTCGTACGTACGTACGTATGGACGTACGTTCGTTCGTTCGTATGTACGTTCGTTCGATCGCTCGTTCGTCCGTACGTACGTAGGTACGTATGTTCGTTCATTTGTACTTACGTAGTACGTTCTTTCGTTCGTTCGTTCGTTCGGTCGTACATACGTAAGTACGTCCGTTCATTCGTTTGTTCGTTCTTTCATTCGTTCGTTTGCTCCATCGTTCGTACGTACGTACGAAAGATCGTTCGTTCCAATGTTCCTACGTACGTTCGTCCATTCGTTCGTTGGTTCGTTGGTTGGTTCGTTCGTTCATTCGTTCGTTCGTACGTACGTACGTTCGTTCGTATATACGTACGTATGTACGTACGTTCATTCGTTAGTTCGTTCTTTCGTTTGTTCGTTCGTTTGTACGTACGTTCTTTCGTTCTTTTATTCTTATGTACGCTCGTTCGTTCGTTGCTTCGTTCGTTCGTTCCTTCGTTCCTTCCTTCCTTCGTACGTAGTACGTTTGTTCTTTCGTTCCTTCATTCGTATGTACTTACGTTCGTCCGTCCGTTCGTTCGTTCTTTTGTTCGTTCGTTTGTTCGTTCGTACGTACGTTTTTTCCTGCGTCTAGACGCACGTACGTACAAATGTTCGTTAATTCGTTCGTTCGTTCGTTCGTTCGTTTGTTCGATCATTCGTTTGTTCTGACGTACGTACGTTCGTTCGGACGTACGTACGTTCGTTCGATATATCGTGTCTACGTACGTACGTAAGTTCGTTCGTACGAACGAATGAACGTACGAACCAAGCGAGGAACGAACGAACGAATGAAAGAACGAACGAACGTACGTACGTACGAACGAACGAACGAACAAATGAACGTACGTAATTACGTACTTACGAACGAACAAACGAACGAAATTACGAACGTACGTACGTAAGTATGTATGTACGAACGAACGAACAAACCGAGCGAAAGGACGAACATTCGAACGAACGATCGAACGAACGAACGAAAGTACTTACGTACATACTTATGTGCGTACTAAGGAACGAACTAACGAACGAATGTATGTACGAACGAATTAACGAACGTTCGCACGCACGTACGAACGATCGAACGAAAGAACGTACCTTATGTCCGTACGTACGAACGAAGGAACAAACGAACGATAGAACGTACATACGAACGAACGAATTTACGTATGTATGTACGAACGCCCGGACGAACTGGCGTACTTACGTACTAACGAACGAACTTATGTACGTACGTACGTCTGGACGCAGGAACGAACGTACGTACAACGAAATAACGAATGAAAGTTCGAACGAACGAAAGTCCGAACGTACGTAGGATCGAACGAACGTACGTAGGATCGAACGAACGTACGTAGGATCGAACGAACGAACGTACGTCCATACGTAGGTACGTACGAACGAAGGAACGACCGAACGATCGAAGGAATGAACGTACCTTATGTCCATACGTCCGAGCGAACGAACGAACGAAACAACGAACGAACGATCTAGCGTACAAAAGAACAAAAGAACTACGTACAAACGAACGAACGTACGTAAGTACGTACGAAACAACGAACGTACGTACGTACGAATGAACGAACGAAGGAATGAACGTACGTACGTAAGTACGTATATAAGAACGAACGAACGAACCAACGAAAGGACGAACGTACGTACGTACGTACGAATGAACGAAAGTACGAACGAACGAATTAACGAACATTTGTACGTACGTGCGTCTAGACGCAGGAAAAAACGTACGTACGAACGAACAAACGAACGAACAAAAGAACGAACGAACGGACGGACGAACGTAAGTACATACGAATGAAGGAACGAAAGAACAAACGTACTACGTACGAAGGAAGGAAGGAACGAAGGAACGAACGAACGAAGCAACGAACGAACAAGCGTACATAAGAATAAAAGAACGAAAGAACGTACGTACAAACGAACGAACGAACGAAAGAACGAACTAACGAATGAACGTACGTACATACGTACGTATATACGAACGAACGTACGTACGTACGAACGAACGAATGAACGAACGAACCAACCAACGAACCAACGAACGAATGGACGAACGTACGTAGGAACATTGGAACGAACGATCTTTCGTACGTACGTACGAACGATGGAGCGAACGAACGAATGAAAGAACGTTCGTTCGTTAATTCGTTCGTACGTACGTACATACCTATGTATGTTCGTTCTTTCATGCGTTCGTTCGTTCCATCGTTCATTTGTTCGTACGTACGTTCGTTCATTCGATCTAACGTACTTACGTTCGTTCGGTCGTCCGTTCGTTCGTTTGTACGTACGTTGTTCTTTCGAAGGCTCGTTCGTTCTTTCGTTCGTTCGTACGTTCGTTCGTTCGTTCGTACGTACGTACGTTCGTTTATTCGTACGTACTTACGATCGTTCGTTTGTTCGTACGTACTTACGATCGTTCGTTCGTTCGTACGTACGTACGTTCGTTCTTTTGTAGGCTCGTTCGTTCTTTCGTTCGTTCGATCCTTCGTTCGTTCGTACGTACGTTCGTTCGTTCGTTCATACGTTCGTTCGTTCGTTCGTACGTACATAGTTCATTATTTCGTTCGTTTGATCATCCGTTTGCTCGTTCGTTCGTTCGTCCGTTCGTTCTTTCGTTCGTTCGTGCGTACAGACATGTGTTTCGTTCATTCGTTCGAACGTTCGCACGTACGTACTTACGTAAATACGTACGTACGCTCGTACGTTCGATCGTTCGTTCGTTCGTACGTACGTAGGTTCGTTCATTCGTTCGTACGTACTTTCGTTCGTTAGTTCGTTCGTACGTACGTACGTTCCTTCGTTGGTTGGTTGGTTCGTCCGTTCGTTTGTTCGTACGTACGTACGTACATTCGTTCATTCGTTTGTACGTACCTTCGTTCGTTCGTTCGTTCCTTCGTTCCTTCCTTCGTTCATACTTACGGACATAAGGTACGTTCTTTCGTTCGATCGTTCGTACGTACGTACTTACGTAAATACTTACGTAAATACTTACGTAAATACTTACGTAAAAACGTACGTACGTTTGTTCGTCCAATCGTTCGATCGTTCGTTAGTTCGCACGTACGTACGTTCGTCATTCATTCGTTCCTTCCTTCGTTCGTACGTACGTTCGTACGTACGTTCGTACGCTCGTTCGTACGCACGTTCGTCCGTTAGTTCGTTCGTTCGTTTTTACTTACGTACGTTCATTGTTTCGTTCGTTCGATCATTCGTTCGTTCGTTCGTACGTACGTACGTTCATTCCTTCGTTGATTGGTTCGTTCGTCCGTTCGTTTGTTCGTATGTACGTACGTATTTTCTTCGTTCGTTTGTACGTACGTACGTACGTTCGTTTGTTCGTTACTTTGTCCGTTCGTTCTTTCGTTCGTTCGTACGTGCAGACATAAGGTTCGTTCATTCGTTCGAACGTTCGTACGTACGTACTTACGTAAATACGTACGTACACGAAGGAACGAACAAACGAACGAACGAACGAACGAACGATAGGACGAACGAGCGTACGTGCGTATTTACGTAAGTACGTACATACGAACGATCGAACGAAGGAACGAACGATCGAACGTACGTGCGTATATACGAAAGACCGAACGAACGTAAGTACGTGCAAACGAACGAATGAACGAACGTACGTGTGTACGTACGAATGAACGAACGAACTAACGAACGAATGAACGTTTGTATGTACGTACGTTCGAACGAATTAACGAATGAACGTACGTACGAAGAAAAAAATGAACGAACGAACGTACGCACATTTTTACGTAAGTACGTACGTACGAACGTTCGAACGAATGAACGATTCTTTTGTCTGTACGTAGGAACGAACGAACGAATGAACGAAAGAACAAACGGACGAACGAACGATTTGACCAACGAAAGTACGTACTATTTACGTAAGTACGTACGTACGAACGATCGAACGAACGAACGTACCTTGTGTCCGTACGTACGAACGAAGGAACCTACCTTATGTCCGTACATACGACGAAGGAAGGAACGAACGAACGAGCGAAAAACGAATGATCGTACGTACGAACGAACGAAATAACGAACGAGCGTACAAAAGAACGAACGTACGTACAAACGAACGAACGAACGAATGAACGAAAGAACGTAAGTACGAACGAACGGACGATCGTTCGTACGTACGAATGAACGAACGAAGAAATGAACGAATGAACGTACGTACGTATGTACGAAAGAACGAATGTACATACGTATGTACGTACGTACGAACGAAGGAACGAACGTACGTTTTTTCGTAAGTACGTACCGAGGAACGTACGAACGAACGGACGAACGATCGGACGAACGAACGAATAAACGTACGTACGTACGTGCAAACCAACGAACCAACCAACCAACCAACGAAGGATCGTACGTACGTACGTACGAACGAACGTACGTACGAACGAACGAATGAACAAATGTACGTACTTCCGAACGAACGAACAAACTATCGAACGAACGTACGTACGAACGAACGTACGTACGAACGTACGTACGAACGTACGTACGAACGTCCGTACGAACGAATGAACGAACGAACGAATGAACGAACGATCGAACGAACGAGTGTACGTACGTATTTACGTAAGTACGTACGTACGAACGTTCGAATGAATGAATGAAACTTATGTCTGTACGTACGAACGAAGGAACGAAAGAACGAACAGACGACTGAACGAATGATCAAACGAACGAACTACGTACGTATGAACGAACGAATGAACGAACGTACGTACGAACGAACGAATGAACGAACGATCGTAAGTACGTATGAACGAACGAACGAATAATCGAGCGTACGTACGTACGTACGAAAGAACGAACGAATGTACGTACGAACGAACAAGTCTTCAAAAGAACGAACGTACGTACAAACGACCGAACGATCGAATGAGCGAACGAATGTAAGTACGTAAGATCGAACGAACGATCGAATGAACAAACGAATGAACGTACGTACGTACGAACAAATGAACGAACGAACGCATGAAAGAACAAACGTACATAGGTATGTACGTAAGTACGAACGATTTAACGAACGAACGTACGTACAAACGTACGTACGAACGATCGAAGGAACGAACGTACCTTATGTCCGTACGTAGGAACGAAGGAACGAACGAAATAACGAACGAACGTACTTACGAACGTACGTACGAACGTAAGTACGAACGAATGAGCGAACGAACGAATAAACGAACCTACGTACGTACGTGCGAACGAACGAACAATCGAACGAATGATCAAACGAACGAAAGAACGAACTATGTACGTACGAACGAACGAACGAACGTACGTATGAACGAACAAACGAACGAATGAACGAACATACGCACGAAAGAATGAACAAACGATTGTAAGTACGTACGAACGAACGAACAAATAAACGAACGTACGTACGTAGACCAAACAAACGTACGAAGGAACGAACGAAAGAACGAACGAGCCTTCGAAAGAACAAACGTACGTACAAACGAACGAACGGACAAACGAATGAACGAACGAACGTATGTACGTAAGATCGAACGAACGATCAAATGAACAAACGTACGTACGTACGAATGAACGAACGAACGAACGAATGAACGTACGTACGTATGAACAAGTGAACGATGGAACGAACGAACGCATGAAAGAACGAGCATATATAGGTATGTACGTAACTACGAACGAATTAACGAACGAACGTACGTACAAACGTACGTACGAACGAACGAACGAACGAACGTACGTACGTTGGAACGAACGAACGTACGTACGTAGGAACGATCGAACGAACGAACGTACGTACGTTTTTACGTAAGTACATACGTACGAAATTTCGTACGAAAGAACGAACGGACGAAGGAACGAACAAACGAACGTACGTATAAACGAACGAAGAAAGTACGTACGTACGTACGAACAAACGAACGGACGACCGAAGCAACCAACAAAGGAATGAACGTACGAACGAACGAGCGAATGATCGTACGTACGTAAAAACAAACGAAGGAACTTACGGACGAATGTGCGTAAGAACGTAGGTACGAACGAAGGAAGGAACGAATGAATGAACGAACGTACGTACGTGCGAACTAACGAACGATCGAACGATCGGACGAACGAACGATCGGACGAACGAACGATCGGACGAACGAACGATCGGACGAACGAACGATCGGACGAACGAACGTACGTACTTTCTTACGTAAGTACGTACGTACGAACAATCGAACGAACGAACGTACCTTATGTCCGTACGTACGAACGAACGAACGAAAGAACGAACGAATGAATGAACGAACGAACGCACGTACGTACGAACCAACCAACAAACGAACGAAAGAACGAATGAACAAACGTACGTACGAACGAACGAGCCTACAAAAGAACGAACGAGCCTACAAAAGGACGAACGAGCCTACAAAAGAACGAACGTACGTACAAACGAATGAACGTAAGTACGTACGAACGAATGAACGAACGAATGAACGAACGAATGAACGAATGATCAAATGAACGTACGTATGTACGAACAAATTAACGAACGAACGTAGGTACGTATTTACGTAGGTACGTATTTACGTAAGTACGCACGTACGAACGATCGAACGAACGAATGTAACTTATGTCCGTACATACGAACGAAGGAACGAACGAACGAAAGAACGAACGAACGAACGAACGAACGAACGAACGTACGTGCGTACGGACGAACGAACGAATGATCGAACGAAAGAAACAACGAACGAACGAACGTACGTACGAACTTGCGTCCGAACAAACGAACGAACGAACGAATGAACGAACGTACGTACGTACGAACGAACGAATGAACGAGCGTACGTACGTATTTACGTAAGTACGTACATACGAACGAGCAAACGAACGAACGACCGTACGTACGTATGTTCGAATGACCGAACGAACGTACGTACGTATGTACGAATGACTGAACGAACGAACGTAAGTAAGTACGTACGAACGAACGAACGAACGAAAGATCGAACAAGCGTACAAAAGAACGAACGTACGTACAAACGAACGAACGAAAGAACGAACGTACGTACGAATGAAAGATCGAATGAACGAACGAAAGAACGAACGTACATTCGTATGTATGTACGTAGGAACGTACTATGTACGTAGGAAAGTACGTATGTACGTACGTACTTACGAACGTACGATCGAACGAACGAACGAACGAAGGAAAGATCGAACGAACGTACTTACGAACGAACGAACGTACTGTTGAACGAACGAACGTATGAACGAACATACGAATGAACGTTTGTACGTACTTACATCTGGACGCAGGAACGAACGTACGTACGTACGAACGAAATAACGAACGAGCGAAACCAATGACCAAACGAACGAATGAATGTGCGCATGTACGTGCGAACGAACGAACGAATTAACGAAGGAACGTACGTACCAACGTACGTACGAACGAATGAACGAACGAACGAACATACGTACGTTTTTACGAAAGTACGAACGTACGTACGAACAAACGAACGAACGAAAGAACAAACGAGCGTACAAAAGAACGGACGTTCGAACAAACGAACGAACGAACAACCGAATGAACGAACGAACGTAAGTACGTACGAACGAACGAACGATAGAACGAACGTAAGTACGTCCGTACCGAACGTTCGAACGAACGAACGAACGAACGAACAAACGTACGTACGTACAAACGAACAAACAAATGTACGTACGTACGTACGAACAAAGACGAACGGACGAACGAACGTACGCACGCACGAACGAACGAAACAACGAACGATCGAACGAACGAACATACCTTATGTCCGTACGTACGATCGATGGAACGTAACTTATGTCCGTACATACGAACGAAGGAACGAACGATCGAACGAAAGAACGAACGTCCGTACGTACGAACGAACGAAAAAACGAACGAGCTTACAAAAGAACGAACGTACGTACAAACGAACGAACGTAAGTACGAACGAACGAACGAATGATAGAACGAACGACCGAACGTACGTACGTATGAACGAACGAACAAACGAATGAATGAATGTACGTACGTACATACGAACGAATGTACGAACGTTTTTACGTAAGTACGTACGTACGAACGAAATAACGAACGAGCAGAACGAATGACCAAACGAACGAACGAACGTACGTATGTACGTGCGAATGCGAACAAACGTACGAATTATCGAACGAACGAACGTACGTACGTTTTTATGTACGTACGAACGAACGAACGAATGAATGAACGAACGTAAGTACGAACGATCGAACGAACGTACGTACGTACGTATGAACGAACGAACAAACGAACGAATGAACGTACGTACGTACGTACATGCGAACGAACGAACGAACGTACGTACGTACGTACGTATGAACGAACGAACAAACGAACGAATGAACGTACGTACGTACGTACATGCGAACGAACGAACGAACGTACGTACATTTTTACGTAAGTACGTAAGTACGAACGAACGAACGAACTAACGGGCGAACGTACGTACGTACGTACGTACGAACGAACGGACGATCGAATGATCGGACCAACGAGCGTACGTAAGTACGTACGTAGGAACGATCGAACGAACGATCGTACCTTATGTCCGTACGTACGAACGAAGGAACGTACCTTATGTCCGTACATACGAACGAAGGACGGAACGATCGAACGAACGAACGAACGAAAGAACAAACGAACGAACGAACGAACGACCGAACGAACGTACTTACGTACGAACGAACAAACAAACGAACGAAAGAACGAACGAACGTACGTACGAACGAACAAACGAAAGAACGAACGAGCGTACAAAAGAACGAACGTACGTACAAACGAACGAACGTAAGTACGAACGAACAAACGAACGAACGTACGTACGTACATACGTACGAATGAACGATCGAACAAACGAACGAATGAACGTACGTATGTACCTACGAACGAATGAACGATCCAACGAACGAAAGAACGAACCTTTATACGTATGTACGTACGTACGAACGAACTAACGAACGAACGTACGTACAAACTTACGTACGTACGAACGAACGTAGTACGTTTTTACGAAAGTATGTACGTACGAACGAACGGAACGAAAGAACGAACGAACGTACGTACGTACGTACGTACGTACAAACGAACGAAGGAATGTACGTACGTACGTTCAAAGAAACGAACGGACGAACGTACCAACCAACGAAGGAACGAAGGAACGAAGGAACGAAGGAAAGAACGTACGTATGTACGAACGAACGAACGAATGATGCAACGAACGAAACAACGAACGTACGTACGTACGAACGAACGAACGTACGTACGAACGAACGAAGGAACGAACGAAGGAACTAACGTACGTAAGTACGTACGAACGAACGAACGATCGGACGAACGAGCGTACGTGCGTAAGTACGTATTTACGTAAGTACGTACATACGAACGATGGAACGAACGAACAAAAGAACGAACGAACGAACGACCGTACGTGCGTATGTACGAACGACCGAACAAACGAACGTACGTAGGTATGTACAAACGAACGAACGAATGTACGTACGTACGTACGAACGAACGAACGAACGAATGAACGAACGAACCGACGAAACAACAAAGGAACGAACGTACGTACGTAAGAACGAACGGACGAACGACTGAACGAACGTACGCAAGTACGAACTTACGAACGAATGAACGATCGAACGAACGGACGAACAAACTAAGGAACGAAAGTAAGTACGTACGTACGAACGAACGAGCGTACAAAAGAACGAACGTACGTACAAACGAACGAACCAACAAACGAATAAATGAAAGCACGTACGTACGAACGAATGAACGATCGAAGGAGCGAATGAAAGAACGAACGTACATACGTATGTACATACGTACGAACGTACGTATGTACTTACGTACGAACGTACGTACTTACGAACGAACGGATGAATGAACGAACGTACGTTGATACGTACGAACGAACGGACGATCGAACGATCGGACCAACGAACGTACGTGCGTATTTACGTAAGTACGTATTTACGTAAGTACGTATTTACGTATGTACGTACGTACGTACGATCGAACGAACGATCGAACGAACGATCGAACGAACGAACGTAAGTTATGTCCGTACGTACGAAGGAAGGAACGTTCATTATGTCCGTACATACGAACGAAGGAACGTACGAACGAGCGTACGTACGTATTTACGTAATTACGTACGCACGAACCTTCGAACGAATGAACGTAACTTATGTCCGTACTTACGAACGAACTATCGAAAGAACGAACGAGCCTACAAAAGAACGAACGAGCCTACAAAAGAACGAACGTACGTACAAACGAACGAACGAACGTAAGTACGTACGAATGAACGAACGTACGTACGTACGAATGAACGAACGATCAAACGTACGAATGAACGTACGTATGTACGAACGAATTAAGGAACGAACGTACGTACAAACGTACGTACGAACGAATGAACGAACGAACGTACGTACGTTTTTACGTTCGTACGTACGGACGTTATTACGTAAGTATGTACGTACGAACATTCGAACGAATGAACGATTCTTATGTCTTTACGTAGGAACGAACGAACGAACGAAAGAAAGAACGGACGAACGAACGTACGTACGAACATATACGTACGGACGAACAAACGAACGAACCAACGAAGGAACGAAGGTACGTACGTACGAACGAACGAACGAACGAAACAACGATCGTACGTACGTACGAACAAACGAATGAACTAACGGACGAACGTACGAACGAACGAACGAACGAATGAATGAACGTTAGTACGTATGTACGAACGAACGCACGATCGAACGATCGGACCAACGAACGTACGTACGTATTTACGTAAGTACGTACGTACGAACGATCGAACGAACGAACGTATCTTATGTCCGTACGTACGAACGAAGGAAAGTACCTTATGTCCGTACAAACGAACGAAGGAACGAAAGAACGAACGAACGAGAGAACGAAAGAACGAACGAACGAACGTACTTACATACGAACGAACAAACGAACGAGCGAAAGAACGAACGTAGGTAAGTACGAACGAACGAACGAAAGAACGAACAAGCGTACAAAATAACCTACATACGTACAAACTAACGAACGAACGAACGAACGAACGTACTTACGTACGTACGAATGAACGAACGAAAAAACGAACGAATGTACGTACGTATGTACGAACGAATGAACGATCGAAAAAACGAAAGAACGAACGTACATGTGTATGTACGTACGTACGAACGAACTAACGAACGAACGTACGTACAAATGTAAGTACGTACGAACGAACTGACGTACGCACGTTTTTACGTGTGTACGTACGTACGATCGAACGAACGAACGAACGAAAGAACGAACGGACGAACGAATAAACGAACGGATGAACGAACCAACGAACGAACGTACGTGCGTACGAACGAACTAACGAATGATCGAACGAACGAAACAACGAACGTACGTAGGTACGTACAAACGAAGGAACGTATGATCGAACGAACGAAACAATGAACATACGTACGTACGAACGAACGAACGAACGAACGTACGTACGTACGAACGAACGAACGAACGAATGAACGAACTTACGTACGTACGAACGAACAATCGGACGAACGAGCGTGCGGACGTATTTACGTAAGTACGTACTTACGAACCATCGCACGAACGAAAGAAAAAACGAAGGAACTAACGAACGAACGTACGTATGTACGAACGAACGAACGAACGTACAAACGAACGAACGAATTTACGTACGTACGTACGAACGAACGAACGAACCAACGAAACAACGAAGGAACAAACGTACGTACGTAAGAACGGAAGGACGAACGAATGAACGAACGTACGCAAGTACGAACTTTCGAACGAATGAAAGATCGAACGAACGAACTCACTGACGTTCGTACGAACGAACAAACGGACGAACAAAAGAACGAACGAACGAACAATCGGACGAACGAGCGTGCGTACATATTTACGTAAGTACGTACTTACAAACCATCGAAAGTACGAAAGAAAGAACGAAGGAACTAACGAACGAACGTACGTACGTATGTACGAACGACCGCAAGAACGTACGTACGTAGGTACGTACAAACGAACGAACGAATGTACGTACGTACGTACGTTCGAACGAACAAACCAACGAAACAACGAAGGAACAAAGGTTCGTACGTAAGAACGGACGGACGAACGACTGAACGAACGTATGCAAGTACGAACTTTCGAACGAATGAACGATCGAACGAACGAACGTACGTACGTACGAACGAACGAACTAACGGACGAACGTACGAACGAACGAACGATCGAATGAATGAACGAACGTACGTTGATACGTACGAACGAACGGACGATCGAACGATCGGACCAACGAACGTACGTGCGTATTTACGTAAGTACGTATTTACGTAAGTACGTATTTACGTTTGTACGTACGTACGAACGATCGAACGAACGATCGAACGAACGAACGTAAGTTATGTCCGTACGTACGAAGGAAGGAACGTTCCTTATGTCCGTACATACGAACGAAGGAACGTACGAACGAGCGTACGTACGTATTTACGTAATTACGTACGCACGAACCTTCGAACGAATGAACGTAACTTATGTCCGTACTTACGAACGAACTATCGAAAGAACATACGGAGAAACAAACGAACGAACGAACGAATGATCGAACGAAGGAAACAACGAACGTACGTACGTACGTACGAACGAACGAACGAAAGAACGAACTAACGAACGAACGTACGAACGAACGTACGAACGAACGAACGAACGAATGAACAAACGTACGTACGAACGAACGAGCCTACAAAAGAACGAACGTACGTACAAACGAACGAACGAACGTAAGTACGTACGAATGAACGAACGTACGTACGTACGAATGAACGAACGATCAAACGTACGAATGAACGTACGTATGTACGAACGAATTAAGGAACGAACGTACGTACAAACGTACGTACGAACGAATGAATGAACGAACGTACGTACGTTTTTACGTTAGTACGTACGGACGTTATTACGTAAGTATGTACGTAAGAACATTCGAACGAATGAACGATTCTTATGTCTTTACGTAGGAACGAACGAACGAACGAAAGAAAGAACGGACGAACGAACGTACGTACGAACATATACGTACGGACGAACGAACGAACGAACCAACGAAGGAACGAAGGTACGAACGTACGAACGAACGAACGAACGAAACAACGATCGTACGTACGTACGAACAAACGAATGAACTAACGGACGAACGTACGTACGGACGTACGTACGTACGAACGTACGTACGATCGAACGTACGAACGAACGAACGAACGAATGAATGAATGAACGTTAGTACGTATGTACGAACGAACGCACGATCGAACGATCGGACCAACGAACGTACGTACGTATTTACGTAAGTACGTACGTACGAACAATCGAACGAACGAACGTATCTTATGTCCGTACGTACGAACGAAGGAAAGTACCTTATGTCCGTATAAACGAACGAAGGAACGAACTAACGTACGCACGTTTTTACGTGTGTACGTACGTACGATCGAACGAACGAACGAACGAAAGAACGAACGGACGAACGAATAAACGAACGGATGAACGAACCAACGAACGAACGTACGTGCGTACGAACGAACTAACGAATGATCGAACGAACGAAACAACGAACGTACGTACGTACGAACGAACAAACGTACGTACGAACGAACGTAGGTACGAACGAACGTACGTACGAACGTAATTACGAACTTACGTCCGAACAAACGAACACACGAATGAATGAACGAACGTACGTACGTACGAACGAACGAACGAACGAACGATCGGACTAACGAGCGTACGTACGTCTTTACGTAAGTACGTATTTACGTAAGTACGTACTTACGTAAGTACGTACATACGAACGAACGAACGTACGTATGTACGAATGACCGAACGAACATACGTAGGTACGTACAAACGAAGGAACGCATGATCGAACGAACGAAACAATGAACATACGTACATACGAACGAACGAACGAACGAACGTACGTACGTACGTACGAACGAATGAACGAATGAACGAACTTACGTACGTACGAACGAACGAACAATCGGACGAACGAGCGTGCGGACGTATTTACGTAAGTACGTACTTACGAACCATCGAACGAACGAAAGAAAAAACGAAGGAACTAACGAACGAACGTACGTATGTACGAACGAACGAACGAACGTACAAACGAACGAACGAATGTACGTACGTACGTACGAACGAACGAACGAACCAACGAAACAACGAAGGAACAAACGTACGTACGTAAGAACGGAAGGACGAACGAATGAACAAACGTACGCAAGTACGAACTTTCGAACGAATGAACGATCGAACGAACGAACTCACTGACGTATGTACGAACGAACAAACGGACAAACAAAAGAACGAACGAATGAACGAACGAACAGACTAACGAACGAACGTAAGTAAGTACGTACGAACGCACGAACGAACGAACGAACGAAAGACCGAACGAGCGTACAAAAGAACGAACGAACGAACGATCGAACGAACGAACGCAGGAAAGATCGAACGAACGTACGTACGTCCGAACGAACGTACTTACGAATGAACGAACGTACTTACGAACGAACGAACGAATGAACAAACATACGAATGAACGTTTGTACGTACTTACGTCCGGACGCAGGAACGAACGTACGTGCGTACGAACGAACGAACTAACGGGCGAACGTACGTACGTACGAACGAACGGACGATCGAATGATCGGACCAACGAGCGTACGTAAGTACGTACGTAGGAGCGATCGAACGATCGAACGAACGAACGAACGAACGAACGAAAGAACGAACGAACGTACGTACGAACGAACGAACAAAAAAACGAACGAGCGTACAAAAGAACGAACGTATGTACAAACGAACGAATAAATGAATGAACGAACGTACGAACGAACGAACGAACGTTCGGACGAACGAGCGTACGTACGTATTTACGTAAGTACGTACATACGAACGATCAAACGAACGAACTAACGTACGTACGTATGTACGAATGACCGAACGAACGAACGTACATAGGTACGTATAAACGAAGGAACGCATGATCGAACGAACGAAACAACGAACATACGTACGTACGAACGAACGAACGTACGTACGAACGAACGTACGTACGAATGAACGAACGTACGTACGTACGAACGAACGAACAATCGGACGAACGAGCGTGCGTACATATTTACGTAAGTACGTACTTACAAACCATCGAAAGGACGAAAGAAAGAACGAAGGAACTAACGAACGAACGTACGTACGTATGTACGAACGACCGAAAGAACGTACGTACGTAGGTACGTACAAACGAACGAACGAATGTACGTACGTACGTACGTTCGAACGAACAAACCAACGAAACAACGAAGGAACAAAGGTTCGTACGTAAGAACGGACGGACGAACGACTGAACGAACGTATGCAAGTACGAACTCTCGAACGAATGAACGATCGAACGAACGTACGTACGTACGAACGAACGAACAATCGGACGAACGAGCGTGCGTACATATTTACGTAAGTACGTACTTACGAACCATCGAACGAACGAAAGAAAAAACGAAGGAACTAACGAACGAACGTACGTATGTACGAACGAACGAACGAACGTACAAACGAACGAACGAATGTACGTACGTACGTACGAACGAACGAACGAACCAACGAAACAACGAAGGAACAAACGTACGTACGTAAGAACGGAAGGACGAACGAATGAACGAACGTACGCAAGTACGAACTTTCGAACGAATGAAAGATCGAACGAACGAACTCACAGACGTACGTACGAACGAACAAACGGACGAACAAAAGAACGAACGAACGAACAAAAGAACGAACGAACGGACGAACGAACAGACTAACGAACGAACGTAAGTACGTACGTACGAACGAACGAACGAACGAAAGAACGAACGAGCGTACAAAAGAACGAACGTACGTACGTACGAACGAACGAATGTACGTACGTACGTACGAACGAACGAACCAACCAACGAAACAACGAAGGAACAAACGTTCGTACGTAAGAACGGACGGATGAAGGAATGAACAAACGTACGCAAGTACGAACTTTCGAACGAATGAACGATCGAACGAACGAACTCACTGACGTATGTACGAACGAACAAACGGACAAACAAAAGAACGAACGAATGAACGAACGAACAGACTAACGAACGAACGTAAGTAAGTACGTACGAACGCACGAACGAACGAACGAACGAAAGACCGAACGAGCGTACAAAAGAACGAACGAACGAACGATCGAACGAACGAACGCAGGAAAGATCGAACGAACGTACGTACGTCCGAACGAACGTACTTACGAATGAACGAACGTACTTACGAACGAACGAACGAATGAACAAACATACGAATGAACGTTTGTACGTACTTACGTCCGGACGCAGGAACGAACGTACGTGCGTACGAACGAACGAACTAACGGGCGAACGTACGTACGTACGAACGAACGGACGATCGAATGATCGGACCAACGAGCGTACGTAAGTACGTACGTAGGAGCGATCGAACGATCGAACGAACGAACGAACGAACGAACGAAAGAACGAACGAACGTACGTACGAACGAACGAACAAAAAAACGAACGAGCGTACAAAAGAACGAACGTATGTACAAACGAACGAATAAATGAATGAACGAACGTACGAACGAACGAACGAACGTTCGGACGAACGAGCGTACGTACGTATTTACGTAAGTACGTACATACGAACGATCAAACGAACGAACTAACGTACGTACGTATGTACGAATGACCGAACGAACGAACGTACATAGGTACGTATAAACGAAGGAACGCATGATCGAACGAACGAAACAACGAACATACGTACGTACGAACGAACGAACGTACGTACGAACGAACGTACGTACGAATGAACGAACGTACGTACGTACGAACGAACGAACAATCGGACGAACGAGCGTGCGTACATATTTACGTAAGTACGTACTTACAAACCATCGAAAGGACGAAAGAAAGAACGAAGGAACTAACGAACGAACGTACGTACGTATGTACGAACGACCGAAAGAACGTACGTACGTAGGTACGTACAAACGAACGAACGAATGTACGTACGTACGTACGTTCGAACGAACAAACCAACGAAACAACGAAGGAACAAAGGTTCGTACGTAAGAACGGACGGACGAACGACTGAACGAACGTATGCAAGTACGAACTCTCGAACGAATGAACGATCGAACGAACGTACGTACGTACGAACGAACGAACAATCGGACGAACGAGCGTGCGTACATATTTACGTAAGTACGTACTTACGAACCATCGAACGAACGAAAGAAAAAACGAAGGAACTAACGAACGAACGTACGTATGTACGAACGAACGAACGAACGTACAAACGAACGAACGAATGTACGTACGTACGTACGAACGAACGAACGAACCAACGAAACAACGAAGGAACAAACGTACGTACGTAAGAACGGAAGGACGAACGAATGAACGAACGTACGCAAGTACGAACTTTCGAACGAATGAAAGATCGAACGAACGAACTCACAGACGTACGTACGAACGAACAAACGGAAGAACAAAAGAACGAACGAACGAACAAAAGAACGAACGAACGGACGAACGAACAGACTAACGAACGAACGTAAGTACGTACGTACGAACGAACGAACGAACGAAAGAACGAACGAGCGTACAAAAGAACGAACGTACGTACGTACGAACGAACGAATGTACGTACGTACGTACGAACGAACCAACCAACCAACGAAACAACGAAGGAACAAACGTTCGTACGTAAGAACGGACGGATGAAGGAATGAACAAACGTACGCAAGTACGAACTTTCGAACGAATGAACGATCGAACGAACGAACTCACTGACGTATGTACGAACGAACAAACGGACAAACAAAAGAACGAACGAATGAACGAACGAACAGACTAACGAACGAACGTAAGTAAGTACGTACGAACGCACGAACGAACGAACGATCGAAAGACCGAACGAGCGTACAAAAGAACGAACGAACGAACGATCGAACGAACGAACGCAGGAAAGATCGAACGAACGTACGTACGTCCGAACGAACGTACTTACGAATGAACGAACGTACTTACGAACGAACGAACGAATAAACAAACATACGAATGAACGTTTGTACGTACTTACGTCCGGACGCAGGAACGAACGTACGTGCGTACGAACGAACGAACTAACGGGCGAACGTACGTACGTACGAACGAACGGACGATCGAATGATCGGACCAACGAGCGTACGTAAGTACGTACGTAGGAGCGATCGAACGATCGAACGAACGAACGAACGAACGAACGAAAGAACGAACGAACGTACGTACGAACGAACGAACAAAAAAACGAACGAGCGTACAAAAGAACGAACGTATGTACAAACGAACGAATAAATGAATGAACGAACGTACGAACGAACGAACGAACGAGCGTACGTACGTATTTACGTAAGTACGTACATACGAACGATCAAACGAACGAACTAACGTACGTACGTATGTACGAATGACCGAACGAACGAACGTACATAGGTACGTATAAACGAAGGAACGCATGATCGAACGAACGAAACAACGAGCATACGTACGTACGAACGAACGAACGTACGTACGAACGAACGTACGTACGAATGAACGAACGTACGTACGTACGAACGAACGAACAATCGGACGAACGAGCGTGCGTACATATTTACGTAAGTACGTACTTACAAACCATCGAAAGGACGAAAGAAAGAACGAAGGAACTAACGAACGAACGTACGTACGTATGTACGAACGACCGAAAGAACGTACGTACGTAGGTACGTACAAACGAACGAACGAATGTACGTACGTACGTACGTTCGAACGAACAAATCAACGAAACAACGAAGGAACAAAGGTTCGTACGTAAGAACGGACGGACGAACGACTGAACGAACGTATGCAAGTACGAACTCTCGAACGAATGAACGATCGAACGAACGTACGTACGTACGAACGAACGAACAATCGGACGAACGAGCGTGCGTACATATTTACGTAAGTACGTACTTACGAACCATCGAACGAACGAAAGAAAAAACGAAGGAACTAACGAACGAACGTACGTATGTACGAACGAACGAACGAACGTACAAACGAACGAACGAATGTACGTACGTACGTACGAACGAACGAACGAACCAACGAAACAACGAAGGAACAAACGTACGTACGTAAGAACGGAAGGACGAACGAATGAACGAACGTACGCAAGTACGAACTTTCGAACGAATGAAAGATCGAACGAACGAACTCACAGACGTACGTACGAACGAACAAACGGACGAACAAAAGAACGAACGAACGAACAAAAGAACGAACGAACGGACGAACGAACAGACTAACGAACGAACGTAAGTACGTACGTACGAACGAACGAACGAACGAAAGAACGAACGAGCGTACAAAAGAACGAACGTACGTACGTACGAACGAACGAATGTACGTACGTACGTACGAACGAACCAACCAACCAACGAAACAACGAAGGAACAAACGTTCGTACGTAAGAACGGACGGATGAAGGAATGAACAAACGTACGCAAGTACGAACTTTCGAACGAATGAACGATCGAACGAACGAACTCACTGACGTATGTACGAACGAACAAACGGACAAACAAAAGAACGAACGAATGAACGAACGAACAGACTAACGAACGAACGTAAGTAAGTACGTACGAACGCACGAACGAACGAACGAACGAAAGACCGAACGAGCGTACAAAAGAACGAACGAACGAACGATCGAACGAACGAACGCAGGAAAGATCGAACGAACATACGTACGTCCGAACGAACGTACTTACGAATGAACGAACGTACTTACGAACGAACGAACGAATGAACAAACATACGAATGAACGTTTGTACGTACTTACGTCCGGACGCAGGAACGAACGTACGTGCGTACGAACGAACGAACTAACGGGCGAACGTACGTACGTACGAACGAACGGACGATCGAATGATCGGACCAACGAGCGTACGTAAGTACGTACGTAGGAGCGATCGAACGATCGAACGAACGAACGAACGAACGAAAGAACGAACGAACGTACGTACGAACGAACGAACAAAAGAACGAACGTATGTACAAACGAACGAATAAATGAATGAACGAACGTACGAACGAACGAACGAACGTTCGGACGAACGAGCGTACGTACGTATTTACGTAAGTACGTACATACGAACGATCAAACGAACGAACTAACGTACGTACGTATGTACGAATGACCGAACGAACGAACGTACATAGGTACGTATAAACGAAGGAACGCATGATCGAACGAACGAAACAACGAACATACGTACGTACGAACGAACGAACGTACGTACGAACGAACGTACGTACGAATGAACGAACGTACGTACGTACGAACGAACGAACAATCGGACGAACGAGCGTGCGTACATATTTACGTAAGTACGTACTTACAAACCATCGAAAGGACGAAAGAAAGAACGAAGGAACTAACGAACGAACGTACGTACGTATGTACGAACGACCGAAAGAACGTACGTACGTAGGTACGTACAAACGAACGAACGAATGTACGTACGTACGTACGTTCGAACGAACAAACCAACGAAACAACGAAGGAACAAAGGTTCGTACGTAAGAACGGACGGACGAACGACTGAACGAACGTATGCAAGTACGAACTCTCGAACGAATGAACGATCGAACGAACGTACGTACGTACGAACGAACGAACAATCGGACGAACGAGCGTGCGTACATATTTACGTAAGTACGTACTTACGAACCATCGAACGAACGAAAGAAAAAACGAAGGAACTAACGAACGAACGTACGTATGTACGAACGAACGAACGAACGTACAAACGAACGAACGAATGTACGTACGTACGTACGAACGAACGAACGAACCAACGAAACAACGAAGGAACAAACGTACGTACGTAAGAACGGAAGGACGAACGAATGAACGAACGTACGCAAGTACGAACTTTCGAACGAATGAAAGATCGAACGAACGAACTCACAGACGTACGTACGAACGAACAAACGGACGAACAAAAGAACGAACGAACGAACAAAAGAACGAACGAACGGACGAACGAACAGACTAACGAACGAACGTAAGTACGTACGTACGAACGAACGAACGAACGAAAGAACGAACGAGCGTACAAAAGAACGAACGTACGTACGTACGAACGAACGAATGTACGTACGTACGTACGAACGAACCAACCAACCAACGAAACAACGAAGGAACAAACGTTCGTACGTAAGAACGGACGGATGAAGGAATGAACAAACGTACGCAAGTACGAACTTTCGAACGAATGAACGATCGAACGAACGAACTCACTGACGTATGTACGAACGAACAAACGGACAAACAAAAGAACGAACGAATGAACGAACGAACAGACTAACGAACGAACGTAAGTAAGTACGTACGAACGCACGAACGAACGAACGAACGAAAGACCGAACGAGCGTACAAAAGAACGAACGAACGAACGATCGAACGAACGAACGCAGGAAAGATCGAACGAACGTACGTACGTCCGAACGAACGTACTTACGAATGAACGAACGTACTTACGAACGAACGAACGAATGAACAAACATACGAATGAACGTTTGTACGTACTTACGTCCGGACGCAGGAACGAACGTACGTGCGTACGAACGAACGAACTAACGGGCGAACGTACGTACGTACGAACGAACGGACGATCGAATGATCGGACCAACGAGCGTACGTAAGTACGTACGTAGGAGCGATCGAACGATCGAACGAACGAACGAACGAACGAACGAAAGAACGAACGAACGTACGTACGAACGAACGAACAAAAAAACGAACGAGCGTACAAAAGAACGAACGTATGTACAAACGAACGAATAAATGAATGAACGAACGTACGAACGAACGAACGAACGTTCGGACGAACGAGCGTACGTACGTATTTACGTAAGTACGTACATACGAACGATCAAACGAACGAACTAACGTACGTACGTATGTACGAATGACCGAACGAACGAACGTACATAGGTACGTATAAACGAAGGAACGCATGATCGAACGAACGAAACAACGAACATACGTACGTACGAACGAACGAACGTACGTACGAACGAACGTACGTACGAATGAACGAACGTACGTACGTACGAACGAACGAACAATCGGACGAACGAGCGTGCGTACATATTTACGTAAGTACGTACTTACAAACCATCGAAAGGACGAAAGAAAGAACGAAGGAACTAACGAACGAACGTACGTACGTATGTACGAACGACCGAAAGAACGTACGTACGTAGGTACGTACAAACGAACGAACGAATGTACGTACGTACGTACGTTCGAACGAACAAATCAACGAAACAACGAAGGAACAAAGGTTCGTACGTAAGAACGGACGGACGAACGACTGAACGAACGTATGCAAGTACGAACTCTCGAACGAATGAACGATCGAACGAACGTACGTACGTACGAACGAACGAACAATCGGACGAACGAGCGTGCGTACATATTTACGTAAGTACGTACTTACGAACCATCGAACGAACGAAAGAAAAAACGAAGGAACTAACGAACGAACGTACGTATGTACGAACGAACGAACGAACGTACAAACGAACGAACGAATGTACGTACGTACGTACGAACGAACGAACGAACCAACGAAACAACGAAGGAACAAACGTACGTACGTAAGAACGGAAGGACGAACGAATGAACGAACGTACGCAAGTACGAACTTTCGAACGAATGAAAGATCGAACGAACGAACTCACAGACGTACGTACGAACGAACAAACGGACGAACAAAAGAACGAACGAACGAACAAAAGAACGAACGAACGGACGAACGAACAGACTAACGAACGAACGTAAGTACGTACGTACGAACGAACGAACGAACGAAAGAACGAACGAGCGTACAAAAGAACGAACGTACGTACGTACGAACGAACGAATGTACGTACGTACGTACGAACGAACGAACCAACCAACGAAACAACGAAGGAACAAACGTTCGTACGTAAGAACGGACGGATGAAGGAATGAACAAACGTACGCAAGTACGAACTTTCGAACGAATGAACGATCGAACGAACGAACTCACTGACGTATGTACGAACGAACAAACGGACAAACAAAAGAACGAACGAATGAACGAACGAACAGACTAACGAACGAACGTAAGTAAGTACGTACGAACGCACGAACGAACGAACGAACGAAAGACCGAACGAGCGTACAAAAGAACGAACGAACGAACGATCGAACGAACGAACGCAGGAAAGATCGAACGAACGTACGTACGTCCGAACGAACGTACTTACGAATGAACGAACGTACTTACGAACGAACGAACGAATGAACAAACATACGAATGAACGTTTGTACGTACTTACGTCCGGACGCAGGAACGAACGTACGTGCGTACGAACGAACGAACTAACGGGCGAACGTACGTACGTACGAACGAACGGACGATCGAATGATCGGACCAACGAGCGTACGTAAGTACGTACGTAGGAGCGATCGAACGATCGAACGAACGAACGAACGAACGAACGAAAGAACGAACGAACGTACGAACGAACGAACAAAAAAACGAACGAGCGTACAAAAGAACGAACGTATGTACAAACGAACGAATAAATGAATGAACGAACGTACGAACGAACGAACGAACGTTCGGACGAACGAGCGTACGTACGTATTTACGTAAGTACGTACATACGAACGATCAAACGAACGAACTAACGTACGTACGTATGTACGAATGACCGAACGAACGAACGTACATAGGTACGTATAAACGAAGGAACGCATGATCGAACGAACGAAACAACGAACATACGTACGTACGAACGAACGAACGTACGTACGAACGAACGTACGTACGAATGAACGAACGTACGTACGTACGAACGAACGAACAATCGGACGAACGAGCGTGCGTACATATTTACGTAAGTACGTACTTACAAACCATCGAAAGGACGAAAGAAAGAACGAAGGAACTAACGAACGAACGTACGTACGTATGTACGAACGACCGAAAGAACGTACGTACGTAGGTACGTACAAACGAACGAACGAATGTACGTACGTACGTACGTTCGAACGAACAAACCAACGAAACAACGAAGGAACAAAGGTTCGTACGTAAGAACGGACGGACGAACGACTGAACGAACGTATGCAAGTACGAACTCTCGAACGAATGAACGATCGAACGAACGTACGTACGTACGAACGAACGAACGAACAATCGGACGAACGAGCGTGCGTACATATTTACGTAAGTACGTACTTACAAACCATCGAAAGGACGAAAGAAAGAACGAAGGAACTAACGAACGAACGTACGTACGTATGTACGAACAACCGAAAGAACGTACGTACGTAGGTACGTACAAACGAACGAACGAATGTACGTACGTACGTACGTTCGAACGAACAAACCAACGAAACAACGAAGGAACAAAGGTTCGTACGTAAGAACGGACGGTCGAACGACTGAACGAACGTATGCAAGTACGAACTTTCGAACGAATGAACGATCGAACGAACGAACTCACTGACGTATGTACGAAGGAACAAACGGACGAACAAAAGAACGAACGAACGGACGAACGAACAGATTAACGAACGCACGTAAGTACGTACGTACTAACGAACGATCGAACGAACGTACATTCGTGTGTATGTACGTAGGAACGTACTATGTACGTAAGAACGTACGTATGTACTACGAACGTACGTATGTACTACGAACGTACGTACTTACGAACGAACGATCGAACGAACGAACGAAGGAAAGATCGAACGAACGAACGAAGGGAAGATCGAACGAACGTACGTACGTACGTCCGTACGAACGTACTTACGAACGTACTTACGAACGAACGAACGTACTTACGAACGAACGAATGAGCGAACATACGAATGAACGTTTCTACGTACTTACGTCCGGACGCAGGAACGAACGTACGTACGTACGAACGAAATAACGAACGAGCGGAACGAATGACCAAACGAACGAACGAACGAACGAATGTGCGTATGTACGTGCAAATGCGAACGAAGGTACAAATTATCGAACGAACGAACGTACGTACGTTTTTACGTAAGTACGAACGAACGAAAGAACGAAGGAGCGTACAAAAGAACGAACGTAAGAACAAACGAACGAACGAACGAACGAACGAATGAATGAACGAACGTACGTACGTACGTACATGGGAACGAACGAACGAACGAACCTACGTACGTTTTTACGTAAGTACGTACGTACGAACGTTCGAACGAAGGAACGAACGTACGTACGAACGAACGAAACAACGAACGTACGTACGTACGAACGAACGAACGAACTAACGAGCGAACGTACGTACATACGAACGAACGGACGATCGAATGATCGGACCAACGAGCGTACGTAATTACGTACGTAGGAACGATCGTACCTTATGTCCGCACGTACGAACGAAGGAACGTACCTTATGTCCGTACATACGAACGAAGGAACGAACGATCGAACGAACGAAAGAACAAACGAACGAACGAACGAACGAGTGAACGAACGTACTTACGTACGAACGAATAAACGAACGAACGAAAGAACGAACGAACGTACGTACGAACGAACGAACGAAAGAACGAACGAGCGTACAAAAGAACGAACGTACGTACAAACGAACGAATAAATGAACGAACGAACGTAAGTACGAACGAACAAACGAACGAACGAACGTACGTACATACGTACGAATGAACGATCGAACGAACTAACGAACGAACGTACGTACAAACTTACGTACGTACGAACAAACGTAATACGTTTTTACGAAAGTACGTACGTACGAACGAACGGAACGAAAGAACGAACAAACCTACGTACGTACGTACGTACAAACGAACGAACGAATGTACGTACGTACGTTCAAAGAAACAAACGGACGAACGAACCAACCAACGAAGGAACGAAGGAAAGAACGTACGTACGTACGAACGAACGAACGAATGATGGAACGAACGAAACAACGAACGTACGTACGTACGAACGAACGAACGTACGTACGAACGAACGAACGAATGAAGGAACTAACGTACGTAAGTACGTACGAACGAACGAACGAACGATCGGATGAACGAGCGTACGTGCGTATTTACGTAATCACGTACATACGAACGATCGAACGAACGAACGGACGAACAAACAAACTAAGGAACGAACGTAAGTACGTACGTACGAACGAACGAAAGAACGAACGAGCGTACAAAAGAACGAACGTACGTACAAACGAACGAACGAACGAACGAACGAATGAACGAACGTACGTACATACGTACGAAAGAACGAACCAACCAATGAAGAAATGGACGTACGTACGTACGAACGAATGAACGATCGAAGGAGCGAATGAAAGAACGAACGTACATACGTATGTACGTACGTACGAACGTACGTATGTACTTACGTACGAACGTACGTACTTACGAACGACCGAATGAATGAAAGAACGAACGAACGAACGAATGAACGAACAAACGAATGAACGTTTGTACGTACTTACGTCCCGACGCAAGAACGAACGTACGTACGTACGAACAAAATAACGAACGAGCGAAACCAATTACCGAACGAACGAACGAATGTGTGTATGTACGTGCGAACGTACGTCCATACGTACGTGCTTACGAACGAACGAACGAATGAACGTACGTATGTACGTACGTACGTACGTTCGAACGAATTAACGAACGTACGTACCAACGTACGTACGAACGAACGAACGAACGAAATAACGAATGAGCGTACAAAAGAACGAGCGTACAAAAGAACGAACGTACGTACAAACGAACGAACGAACGAACGAACGAATGAACGATCGAACGACCGAAAGAACGAACGTACATACGTATGTACGTACATACGAACGAAATAACGACCGAACGTACGTACGTACGTTTTTCCGTAAGTACGTACGTACGAACGAACGAACGAATGAACGGACGAACTAACGAACGAACGTACGTACGTACGTACGTACAAACGAACGGACGAACGGACGAACTAACGAACGAACGTACGTACGTACAAACGAGCGAACGAATGTACGTACGTACGTACGAACAATCGAACAGACGAACGAACCAACCAACGAAGGAACGAACGTACGTACGTACGAACGAACAAACTAACGAACGAACGTACGTAAGTACGAACTTTCGAAAGAATGAACGAACGAACGAAGGAAACAACGAACGTACGTACGTACGAACTAACGAACGAACGAACGTACATTCGAACGAACGAACGGACTACGTACGAACGAACGAACGAATGAACGAACGACGTACGTACGTACGAACGAAAGAACGAACGAGCCTACAAAAGAACGAACGAACGAACAAACAGACGTACGTACGTACATACGAACGAACAAACGAACGTACGTAGGAACATTCGAACGAACGATCTTTGGTACGTACGTCCGAACGATGGAACGAACGAACGACCGAAAGAACGAACTAACGAATGAATGGACGTACTTACGTACATAGGTACGTACGAACGAACGAACTAACGAACGAATATGCGTACGAGCGAACGAACGTACGTACGTACAACGAAGGAACGATCGATCGAACGAACGTACCTTTGTATTTATGTAAATACGTACGTACGAACGATCTTACGAAGGAACCTTCCTTACGTCCTTACGTACGAACCTGTATCTATGGAGAGAAGAAGTTGGTTTGTTCATTCTGTGGGTGTGAGGTTGTTTTAATTTGGCTGACATCCATCTTAATAATCTCTTGTTTTACGCAGGTACGTTCGTTCAATGTTTCGTCGGTTCTTTCGTTCATTCGTTCGTTCGGTCGTACATACGTACGTACATACATTCGTTCGTTTGTACGTACTTACGTTCGTTCGTTCATTCGTTAGCTCGTTCGTCTGTACGCTCGTTCGTTCGTTCTTTTGTACTCTCGTTCGTTCGCTCGTTCGTTTGTTCGTTCGTTCTTTCGTTCGTTCGTTCGTACGTATGGACATAAAGTACATTCGTTCGTTCTTTTGTTCGCTCGTTCGTTCGTACGTACGTATGGACGTACGTTGGTTCGTTCGTATGTACGTTCGTTCTTTCGTTCGTCCGTACGTACGTAGGTAAGTATCTTCGTTCGTTTGTACTTATGTAAGTACGTACGTACGTTCTTTCGTTCGTTCGTTCGTTCGGTTGTACGTACGTAAGTACGTCCGTTCACTCGTTAGTTCGTTCTTTCATTCGTTCGTTCGCTCCATTGTTCGTACGTACGTACGAAAGCTCGTTCGTTCCAATGTTCCTACGTACGTTCGTACTTTCGTTCGTACTTTCGTTCGTACTTACGTTCGTTCGGTCGATCGTTTGTTCGTTCTTTAGTTCGTTCGTTCGTACGTACATACGCACGTTCGTTCGTACATACGTACGTAAGTACGTACGTTTATTCATTCGTTCATTCCTTCGCACGTTCGTACGTACGTACGTTCGATTGTTCGTACGTTCGTACGTATGTACGTTTGTTCGTACGTTCGTTCGTTGTTTCGTTCGTTCATCTTGTTCGCTCGCTCCTTCGTACGTACGTAAGTTCGTTCATTCGTATGTTCGTACGTTCGTTTGTTCGTTCGTACTTAATGACTCATATACGTACGTTCGTTCGTTCTTTCATCCACCCTTACGTACGTTCGTTCGTACGTATGGACGTTCGTTTGTTCGTACGTACGTACGGACTATCGCTCGTTCGTTCGTGTGATCATTCTTACGTACGAACGTTCGTACTTTCGTTCGTTCGATCGTTCTTAACTGCGAACGCTCGTTCGTTCGTTCGTTCTTTCATTCGTTCTTTCATACTTTATGTCCATACGTTCGAAGGAATGAACCAACGAAACAACGAACTTTCATACGTACGTATGTACGTAAGAATGAAAGGACGAACGAATGAACGAACGTACGTAAGTACGAACTAACGAACGTATGGACGATCGAACAAACGAACACACGTACGTACGTACGTACGAACGAACAAACGAACGAACAAAAGAACGAACGAACGAACGAACGAAACAACGAACGAATGAACGAACGAGCGTACATAAGAACAAAAGAACGAAAGAAAGTACGTACAAACGAACGAACGAACGAACGAAAGAACGAACAAACGTACGTACAATCGAACGAACGAACGTACGTACGAACGAACGAACGAATGAACGAACGGACCAACGAAACAACGAACGAACGAACGTACGTACGTAAGAACGAACGATCGAACGAACGAATTCATGTACGTACGTACGAACGAACAAACGAACGAACGAACGGACGAACGAACGTAAGTATATACGAACCAACGAACGAACGTATGAACAAACGAACGAAACAACGAACGAACGACCTAGCGTACAAAGGAACGAAAGAACGTACGTACAAACGAACGACCGACCGAACGAACGAACGAATGTACTTTCATACGTACGTATGTACGTAAGAATGAAAGGACGAACGAATGAACGAACGTACGTAAGTACGAACTAACGAACGTATGGACGATCGAACAAACGAACACACGTACGTACGAACGAACAAACGAACGAACAAAAGAACGAACGAACGAACGAAACAACGAACGAATGAACGAACGAGCGTACATAAGAACAAAAGAACGAAAGAAAGTACGTACAAACGAACGAAGATACTACCTGCGTACGTACGAACGAACGAGCGATCGAACGAACGGGCAATCGAACGAACGAGAGAACGAACGTACATACGTACAAACGAACGAACGAACGAACGTACGTACGAATGAACGAACGAATGAACGAATGAACGAACCAACCAACCAAGGAACCAACGAACGAAAAGACGAACGTACGTATGTAAGTAGACACGAAAATATCGAACGAACGTACGTACGTCCGAATGATCGAACGAACGAACGAACGAACGAATGAACGTACAAACGAATGAACGTTTGTACGTACGTACGTCTGGACGCACGAACGAACGTAGGTGCGTACGGACGAAATAACGAATGAAAGAACGAACGAACGAACGAGCGTTCGCAGGTAAGAACGATCGAACGAACGAAAGTACGAACGTTCGTACGTAAGAATGATCACACGAACGAACGAGCGATAGTCCGTACGTACGTACGAACAAACGAACGTCCATACGTACGAACGAACAAACGAACGTACGAACATACGAATGAACGAACTTACGTACGTACGAAGGAGCGAACGAACAAAATGAACGAACGAAACAACGAACGAACGTACGAACAAACGTACATACGTACGAACGTACGAACAAACGAACGTACGTACGTAAGAACGTGCGAAGGAACGAACGAATGAATAAACGTACGTACTTACGTACGTATGTACGAACGAACGTGCGTATTTACGTACGAACGAACGAACTAAAGAACGAACAAACGATCGACCGAACGAACGAAAGTACGAACGAAAGTACGAACGAAAGTACGAACGTACGTAGGAACATTGGAACGAACGATCTTTCGTACGTACGTACGAACGATGGAGCGAACGTACGAATGAAAGAACGAAGTAACGAGTGAACGGACGTACTTACGTATGTACGACCGAACGAACGAACGAACGAAAGAACGTACGTACTTACATAAGTACAAACGAACGAAGATACTTACCTACGTACGTACGTGTGTTCGTTTGTTCGATCGTCCATACGTTCGTTAGTTCGTACTTACGTACGTTCGTTCATTCGTTCGTCCTTTCATTCTTACGTACATACGTACGTATGAAAGTTCGGTGTTTCGTTGGTTCATTCGTTCGTACGTATGGACATAAAGTACATTCGTTCGTTCTTTTGTTCGCTCGTTCGTTCGTACGTACGTATGGACGTACGTACGTATGGACGTACGTACGTATGGACGTACGTACGTATGGACGTACGTACATATGGACGTACGTTCGTTCGTTCGTTCGTATGTACGTTCGTTCTTTCGTTCGTCCGTACGTACGTAGGTAAGTATCTTCGTTCGTTTGTACTTATGTAAGTACGTACGCACGTACCTACGTACGTTCTTTCGTTCGTTCGTTCGTTCGGTCGTACATACGTAAGTACGTCCGTTCACTCGTTAGTTCGTTCTTTCATTTGTTCGTTCGCTCCATCGTTCGTACGTACGTACGAAAGATCGTTCGTTCCAATGTTCCTACGTACGTTCGTACTTTCGTTCGTTCGGTCGATCGTTTGTTCGTTCTTTAGTTCGTTCGTTCGTACGTACATACGCACGTTCGTTCGTACATACGTACGTAAGTACGTACGTTTATTCATTCGTTCGTTCCTTCGCACGTTCGTACGTACGTACGTTCGTTTGTTCGTACGTTCGTACGTATGTACGTTTGTTCGTACGTTCGTTCGTTGTTTCGTTCGTTCATCTTGTTCGTTCGCTCCTTCGTACGTACGTAAGTTCGTTCATTCGCATGTTCGTACGTTCGTTTGTTCGTTCGTACTTAATGACTCATGTACGTACGTTCGTTCGTTCTTTCATCCACCCTTACGTACGTTCGTTCGTACGTATGGACGTTCGTTTGTTCATACGTACGTACGGACTATCGCTCCTTCGCTCGTGTGATCATTCTTACGTACGAACGTTCGTACTTTCGTTCGTTCGATCGTTCTTACCTGCGAACGCTCGTTCGTTCGTTCGTTCGTTCTTTCATTCGTTATTTTGTCCGTACGCACCTACGTTCGTTCGTGCGTCCAGACGTACGTACGTACAAACGTTCATTCGTTTGTACGTTCATTCGTTCGTTCGTTCGTTCGTTCGTTCGATCATTCGGACGTACGTACGTTCGTTCGATATTTTCGTGTCTACTTACATACGTACGTTCGTCTTTTCGTTCGTTGGTTCCTTGGTTGGTTGGTTCGTTCATTCGTTCATTCGTTCGTTCATTCGTACGTACGTTCGTTCGTTCGTTTGTACGTATGTACGTTCGTTCGCTCGTTCGTTCGATCGCTCGTTCGTTCGTACGTACGCAGGTAGTATCTTCGTTCGTTTATACTTACGTACTTACGTACGTTCATTCGTTAGTTCGTTCGTTCGTTCGTTCGTTTGTACGTACTTTCTTTCGTTCTTTTGTTCTTATGTACGCTCGTTCGTTCAATCGTTCGTTGTTTCGTTCGTTCGTTCGTTCGTTCTTTTGTTCGTTCGTTTGTTCGTTCGTACGTACGTGTGTTCGTTTGTTCGATCGTCCATACGTTCGTTAGTTCGTACTTACGTACGTTCGTTCATTCGTTCGTCCTTTCATTCTTACGTACATACGTACGTATGAAAGTTCGTTGTTTCGTTGGTTCATTCGTTCGTACGTACGTACATTCGTTCGTTCGTTCGGTCGGTCGTTCGTACATACGTACGTACGTTCGTTTGTTCTTTCCTTCGTTCGTTCTTTCATTCGTTCGTTCGTTCGTACGTATGGTCATAAGGTACGTTCTTTCGTTCGATCGTTCGTTCGTTGTTTCGTTCGTTCATTCGTGCGTACGTACGTTCGTTCGTACGTACGGACTTTCGTTCGTTCGTTCGGTCGTTCGTTTCACTCGTTCGTTCGTTCTTACGTACGAACCTTCGTTCGTTCGTTCTTTCATTCGTTAATTTGTCGTACGTACGTACGTTCTTTCCTGCGTCTAGACGTACGTACGTACAAATGTTCATTTGTTTGTTCGTTCATTCGTTCGTTCGTAAGTTCGTTCGTACTTTCGTTCATTCGTACGCACTTACGTTCGTCCTTTCGTTGGTTGGTTCGTTCGTTCTTACATACGTACGTTCATTCGTTCGTTCGTTCATTCGTACGTACGTACGTTCGTTTATTCGTACGTACGTATGTTCGTTCGTTGTTTCATACGTACGTTCGTTCGTTTGTACGTACGTTCTTTCGTTCTTTTGTACGCTAGATCGTTCGTTCGTTGTTTCGTTCGTTTGTTCATACGTTCGTTCGTTGGTTCGTATATACTTACGTTCGTTCGTCCGTTCGTTCGTTCGTTTGTTCGTTCGTACGTACGTACATGAGTTCGTTCGTTCGATCGTTCGTTCTTACGTACGTACGTTCGTTCGTTGTTTCGTTGGTCCGTTCGTTCATTCGTTCGTTCTTTCGTTCGTTCGTTCGTACGTACATTCGTTCGTTCGATTGTACGTACGTTTGTTCGTTCTTTCGTTCGTTTGTTCGTTCGTTCGTTTGTACGTACGGGCATAAAGTACGTTCCTTCGTTCGATCGTTCGTACGTACGTACTTACGTAAGTATGTACGTGCGTACGTACGTTCGTTTGTTCCTTGTTTCGTTCGTTCGTTCCTACGTACGTACTATCGTTCCTTCGTTCGTCCTTTCATTCGTTCGTAAGTTCGTACTTACGTACGTTCGTTCATCCGTTCGTTCTTACGTACGTACGTACGTACGTACGCAGGTACGTTCGTTCATTGTTTCGTTGGTTCGTTCATTCGTTCGGTCGTACGCACGTACGTACTTACGTTCGTTCATTAGCTCGTTCGTCTGTACGCTCGTACGTTCGTTCTTTTGTACTCTCGTTCGTTCGTTTGTTCGTTCGTTCTTTCGTTCGTTCGTTCGTACGCATAGACATAAAGTAAGTTCGATCGTTCGTTCGTTCTTTTTTTCGCTCTTTCGTACGTACGTACGTTCGTTCGTTCGTATGTACGTTCGTTCGATCGCTCGTTCGTCCGTACGTACGTAGGTACGTATGTTCGTTCGTTTGTACTTACGTAGTACGTTCTTTCGTTCGTTCGTTCGTTCGGTCGTACATACGTAAGTACGTCCGTTCATTCGTTTGTTCGTTCTTTCATTCGTTCGTTTGCTCCATCGTTCGTACGTACGTACGAAAGATCGTTCGTTCCAATGTTCCTACGTACGTTCGTCCATTCGTTCGTTGGTTCGTTGGTTGGTTCGTTCGTTCATTCGTTCGTTCGTACGTACGTACGTTCGTTCGTATATACGTACGTATGTACGTACGTTCATTCGTTAGTTCGTTCTTTCGTTTGTTCGTTCGTTTGTACGTACGTTCTTTCGTTCTTTTATTCTTATGTACGCTCGTTCGTTCGTTGCTTCGTTCATTCGTTCCTTCGTTCCTTCCTTCCTTCGTACGTAGTACGTTTGTTCTTTCGTTCCTTCATTCGTATGTACTTACGTTCGTCCGTCCGTTCGTTCGTTCTTTTGTTCGTTCGTTTGTTCGTTCGTACGTACGTTTTTTCCTGCGTCTAGACGCACGTACGTACAAATGTTCGTTAATTCGTTCGTTCGTTCGTTCGTTCGTTTGTTCGATCATTCGTTTGTTCTGACGTACGTACGTTCGTTCGGACGTACGTACGTTCGTTCGATATATCGTGTCTACGTACGTACGTAAGTTCGTTCGTACGAACGAATGAACGTACGAACCAAGCGAGGAACGAGCGAACGAATGAAAGAACGAACGAACGTACGTACGTACGAACGAACGAACGAACAAATGAACGTACGTAATTACGTACTTACGAACGAACAAACGAACGAAATTACGAACGTACGTACGTAAGTATGTATGTACGAACGAACGAACAAACCGAGCGAAAGGACGAACATTCGAACGAACGATCGAACGAACGAACGAAAGTACTTACGTACATACTTATGTGCGTACTAAGGAACGAACTAACGAACGAATGTATGTACGAACGAATTAACGAACGTTCGCACGCACGTACGAACGATCGAACGAAAGAACGTACCTTATGTCCGTACGTACGAACGAAGGAACAAACGAACGATAGAACGAACATACGAACGAACGAATTTACGTATGTATGTACGAACGCCCGGACGAACTGGCGTACTTACGTACTAACGAACGAACTTATGTACGTACGTACGTCTGGACGCAGGAACGAACGTACGTACAACGAAATAACGAATGAAAGTTCGAACGAACGAAAGTCCGAACGTACGTAGGATCGAACGAACGTACGTAGGATCGAACGAACGTACGTAGGATCGAACGAACGAACGTACGTCCATACGTAGGTACGTACGAACGAAGGAACGACCGAACGATCGAAGGAATGAACGTACCTTATGTCCATACGTCCGAGCGAACGAACGAACGAAACAACGAACGAACGATCTAGCGTACAAAAGAACAAAAGAACTACGTACAAACGAACGAACGTACGTAAGTACGTACGAAACAACGAACGTACGTACGTACGAATGAACGAACGAAGGAATGAACGTACGTACGTAAGTACGTATATAAGAACGAACGAACGAACCAACGAAAGGACGAACGTACGTACGTACGTACGAATGAACGAAAGTACGAACGAACGAATTAACGAACATTTGTACGTACGTGCGTCTAGACGCAGGAAAAAACGTACGTACGAACGAACAAACGAACGAACAAAAGAACGAACGAACGGACGGACGAACGTAAGTACATACGAATGAAGGAACGAAAGAACAAACGTACTACGTACGAAGGAAGGAAGGAACGAAGGAACGAACGAACGAAGCAACGAACGAACAAGCGTACATAAGAATAAAAGAACGAAAGAACGTACGTACAAACGAACGAACGAACGAAAGAACGAACTAACGAATGAACGTACGTACATACGTACGTATATACGAACGAACGTACGTACGTACGAACGAACGAATGAACGAACGAACCAACCAACGAACCAACGAACGAATGGACGAACGTACGTAGGAACATTGGAACGAACGATCTTTCGTACGTACGTACGAACGATGGAGCGAACGAACGAATGAAAGAACGTTCGTTCGTTAATTCGTTCGTACGTACGTACATACCTATGTATGTTCGTTCTTTCATGCGTTCGTTCGTTCCATCGTTCATTTGTTCGTACGTACGTTCGTTCATTCGATCTAACGTACTTACGTTCGTTCGGTCGTCCGTTCGTTCGTTTGTACGTACGTTGTTCTTTCGAAGGCTCGTTCGTTCTTTCGTTCGTTCGTACGTTCGTTCGTTCGTTCGTACGTACGTACGTTCGTTTATTCGTACGTACTTACGATCGTTCGTTTGTTCGTACGTACTTACGATCGTTCGTTCGTTCGTACGTACGTACGTTCGTTCTTTTGTAGGCTCGTTCGTTCTTTCGTTCGTTCGATCCTTCGTTCGTTCGTACGTACGTTCGTTCGTTCGTTCATACGTTCGTTCGTTCGTTCGTACGTACATAGTTCATTATTTCGTTCGTTTGATCATCCGTTTGCTCGTTCGTTCGTTCGTCCGTTCGTTCTTTCGTTCGTTCGTGCGTACAGACATGTGTTTCGTTCATTCGTTCGAACGTTCGCACGTACGTACTTACGTAAATACGTACGTACGCTCGTACGTTCGATCGTTCGTTCGTTCGTACGTACGTAGGTTCGTTCATTCGTTCGTACGTACTTTCGTTCGTTAGTTCGTTCGTACGTACGTACGTTCCTTCGTTGGTTGGTTGGTTCGTCCGTTCGTTTGTTCGTACGTACGTACGTACATTCGTTCATTCGTTTGTACGTACCTTCGTTCGTTCGTTCGTTCCTTCGTTCCTTCCTTCGTTCATACTTACGGACATAAGGTACGTTCTTTCGTTCGATCGTTCGTACGTACGTACTTACGTAAATACTTACGTAAATACTTACGTAAATACTTACGTAAAAACGTACGTACGTTTGTTCGTCCAATCGTTCGATCGTTCGTTAGTTCGCACGTACGTACGTTCGTCATTCATTCGTTCCTTCCTTCGTTCGTACGTACGTTCGTACGTACGTTCGTACGCTCGTTCGTACGCACGTTCGTCCGTTAGTTCGTTCGTTCGTTTTTACTTACGTACGTTCATTGTTTCGTTCGTTCGGTCATTCGTTCGTTCGTTCGTACGTACGTACGTTCATTCCTTCGTTGATTGGTTCGTTCGTCCGTTCGTTTGTTCGTATGTACGTACGTATTTTCTTCGTTCGTTTGTACGTACGTACGTACGTTCGTTTGTTCGTTACTTTGTCCGTTCGTTCTTTCGTTCGTTCGTACGTGCAGACATAAGGTTCGTTCATTCGTTCGAACGTTCGTACGTACGTACTTACGTAAATACGTACGTACACGAAGGAACGAACAAACGAACGAACGAACGATAGGACGAACGAGCGTACGTGCGTATTTACGTAAGTACGTACATACGAACGATCGAACGAAGGAACGAACGATCGAACGTACGTGCGTATATACGAAAGACCGAACGAACGTAAGTACGTGCAAACGAACGAATGAACGAACGTACGTGTGTACGTACGAATGAACGAACGAACTAACGAACGAATGAACGTTTGTATGTACGTACGTTCGAACGAATTAACGAATGAACGTACGTACGAAGAAAAAAATGAACGAACGAACGTACGCACATTTTTACGTAAGTACGTACGTACGAACGTTCGAACGAATGAACGATTCTTTTGTCTGTACGTAGGAACGAACGAACGAATGAACGAAAGAACAAACGGACGAACGAACGATTTGACCAACGAAAGTACGTACTATTTACGTAAGTACGTACGTACGAACGATCGAACGAACGAACGTACCTTGTGTCCGTACGTACGAACGAAGGAACCTACCTTATGTCCGTACATACGACGAAGGAAGGAACGAACGAACGAACGAAAAACGAATGATCGTACGTACGAACGAACGAAATAACGAACGAGCGTACAAAAGAACGAACGTACGTACAAACGAACGAACGAACGAATGAACGAAAGAACGTAAGTACGAACGAACGGACGATCGTTCGTACGTACGAATGAACGAACGAAGAAATGAACGAATGAACGTACGTACGTATGTACGAAAGAACGAATGTACATACGTATGTACGTACGTACGAACGAAGGAACGAACGTACGTTTTTTCGTAAGTACGTACCGAGGAACGTACGAACGAACGGACGAACGATCGGACGAACGAACGAATAAACGTACGTACGTACGTGCAAACCAACGAACCAACCAACCAACCAACGAAGGATCGTACGTACGTACGT
Organism: Octopus bimaculoides; assembly: GCF_046866305.1. Classification (NCBI taxonomy): domain Eukaryota; kingdom Metazoa; phylum Mollusca; class Cephalopoda; order Octopoda; family Octopodidae; genus Octopus; species Octopus bimaculoides. The sequence goes on from NC_142956.1 coordinate 3,450,386, forward strand.
ACGAACGAACGTACGTACGAACGAACGAATGAACAAATGTACGTACTTCCGAACGAACGAACAAACTATCGAACGAACGTACGTACGAACGTACGTACGAACGTACGTACGAACGAACGTACGTACGAACGTACGTACGAACGTCCGTACGAACGAATGAACGAACGAACGAACGAATGAACGAACGATCGAACGAACGAGTGTACGTACGTATTTACGTAAGTACGTACGTACGAACGTTCGAATGAATGAATGAAACTTATGTCTGTACGTACGAACGAAGGAACGAAAGAACGAACAGACGACTGAACGAATGATCAAACGAACGAACTACGTACGTATGAACGAACGAATGAACGAACGTACGTACGAACGAACGAATGAACGAACGATCGTAAGTACGTATGAACGAATGAACGAATAATCGAGCGTACGTACGTACGTACGAAAGAACGAACGAATGTACGTACGAACGAACAAGTCTTCAAAAGAACGAACGTACGTACAAACGACCGAACGATCGAATGAGCGAACGAATGTAAGTACGTAAGATCGAACGAACGATCGAATGAACAAACGAATGAACGTACGTACGTACGAACAAATGAACGAACGAACGCATGAAAGAACAAACGTACATAGGTATGTACGTAAGTACGAACGATTTAACGAACGAACGTACGTACAAACGTACGTACGAACGATCGAAGGAACGAACGTACCTTATGTCCGTACGTAGGAACGAAGGAACGAACGAAATAACGAACGAACGTACTTACGAACGTACGTACGAACGTAAGTACGAACGAATGAGCGAACGAACGAATAAACGAACCTACGTACGTACGTGCGAACGAACGAACAATCGAACGAATGATCAAACGAACGAAAGAACGAACTATGTACGTACGAACGAACGAACGAACGTACGTATGAACGAACAAACGAACGAATGAACGAACATACGCACGAAAGAATGAACAAACGATTGTAAGTACGTACGAACGAACGAACAAATAAACGAACGTACGTACGTAGACCAAACAAACGTACGAAGGAACGAACGAAAGAACGAACGAGCCTTCGAAAGAACAAACGTACGTACAAACGAACGAACGGACAAACGAATGAACGAACGAACGTATGTACGTAAGATCGAACGAACGATCAAATGAACAAACGTACGTACGTACGAATGAACGAACGAACGAACGAATGAACGTACGTACGTATGAACAAGTGAACGATGGAACGAACGAACGCATGAAAGAACGAACATATATAGGTATGTACGTAACTACGAACGAATTAACGAACGAACGTACGTACAAACGTACGTACGAACGAACGAACGAACGAACGTACGTACGTTGGAACGAACGAACGTACGTACGTAGGAACGATCGAACGAACGAACGTACGTACGTTTTTACGTAAGTACATACGTACGAAATTTCGTACGAAAGAACGAACGGACGAAGGAACGAACAAACGAACGTACGTATAAACGAACGAAGAAAGTACGTACGTACGTACGAACAAACGAACGGACGACCGAAGCAACCAACAAAGGAATGAACGTACGAACGAACGAGCGAATGATCGTACGTACGTAAAAACAAACGAAGGAACTTACGGACGAATGTGCGTAAGAACGTAGGTACGAACGAAGGAAGGAACGAATGAATGAACGAACGTACGTACGTGCGAACTAACGAACGATCGAACGATCGGACGAACGAACGATCGGACGAACGAACGATCGGACGAACGAACGATCGGACGAACGAACGATCGGACGAACGAACGTACGTACTTTCTTACGTAAGTACGTACGTACGAACAATCGAACGAACGAACGTACCTTATGTCCGTACGTACGAACGAACGAACGAAAGAACGAACGAATGAATGAACGAACGAACGCACGTACGTACGAACCAACCAACAAACGAACGAAAGAACGAATGAACAAACGTACGTACGAACGAACGAGCCTACAAAAGAACGAACGAGCCTACAAAAGGACGAACGAGCCTACAAAAGAACGAACGTACGTACAAACGAATGAACGTAAGTACGTACGAACGAATGAACGAACGAATGAACGAACGAATGAACGAATGATCAAATGAACGTACGTATGTACGAACAAATTAACGAACGAACGTAGGTACGTATTTACGTAGGTACGTATTTACGTAAGTACGCACGTACGAACGATCGAACGAACGAATGTAACTTATGTCCGTACATACGAACGAAGGAACGAACGAACGAAAGAACGAACGAACGAACGAACGAACGAACGAACGTACGTGCGTACGGACGAACGAACGAATGATCGAACGAAAGAAACAACGAACGAACGAACGTACGTACGAACTTGCGTCCGAACAAACGAACGAACGAACGAATGAACGAACGTACGTACGTACGAACGAACGAATGAACGAGCGTACGTACGTATTTACGTAAGTACGTACATACGAACGAGCAAACGAACGAACGACCGTACGTACGTATGTTCGAATGACCGAACGAACGTACGTACGTATGTACGAATGACTGAACGAACGAACGTAAGTAAGTACGTACGAACGAACGAACGAACGAAAGATCGAACAAGCGTACAAAAGAACGAACGTACGTACAAACGAACGAACGAAAGAACGAACGTACGTACGAATGAAAGATCGAATGAAAGATCGAATGAACGAACGAAAGAACGAACGTACATTCGTATGTATGTACGTAGGAACGTACTATGTACGTAGGAAAGTACGTATGTACGTACGTACTTACGAACGTACGATCGAACGAACGAACGAACGAAGGAAAGATCGAACGAACGTACTTACGAAAGAACGAACGTACTTACGAACGAACGAACGTACTGTTGAACGAACGAACGTATGAACGAACATACGAATGAACGTTTGTACGTACTTACATCTGGACGCAGGAACGAACGTACGTACGTACGAACGAAATAACGAACGAGCGAAACCAATGACCAAACGAACGAATGAATGTGCGCATGTACGTGCGAACGAACGAACGAATTAACGAAGGAACGTACGTACCAACGTACGTACGAACGAATGAACGAACGAACGAACATACGTACGTTTTTACGAAAGTACGAACGTACGTACGAACAAACGAACGAACGAAAGAACAAACGAGCGTACAAAAGAACGGACGTTCGAACAAACGAACGAACGAACAACCGAATGAACGAACGAACGTAAGTACGTACGAACGAACGAACGATAGAACGAACGTAAGTACGTCCGTACCGAACGTTCGAACGAACGAACGAACGAACGAACAAACGTACGTACGTACAAACGAACAAACAAATGTACGTACGTACGTACGAACAAAGACGAACGGACGAACGAACGTACGCACGCACGAACGAACGAAACAACGAACGATCGAACGAACGAACATACCTTATGTCCGTACGTACGATCGATGGAACGTAACTTATGTCCGTACACACGAACGAAGGAACGAACGATCGAACGAAAGAACGAACGTCCGTACGTACGAACGAACGAAAGAACGAACGAGCTTACAAAAGAACGAACGTACGTACAAACGAACGAACGTAAGTACGAACGAACGAACGAATGATAGAACGAACGACCGAACGTACGTACGTATGAACGAACGAACAAACGAATGAATGAATGTACGTACGTACATACGAACGAATGTACGAACGTTTTTACGTAAGTACGTACGTACGAACGAAATAACGAACGAGCAGAACGAATGACCAAACGAACGAACGAACGTACGTATGTACGTGCGAATGCGAACAAACGTACGAATTATCGAACGAACGAACGTACGTACGTTTTTATGTACGTACGAACGAACGAACGAATGAATGAACGAACGTAAGTACGAACGATCGAACGAACGTACGTACGTACGTATGAACGAACGAACAAACGAACGAATGAACGTACGTACGTACGTACATGCGAACGAACGAACGAACGTACGTACGTACGTACGTATGAACGAACGAACAAACGAACGAATGAACGTACGTACGTACGTACATGCGAACGAACGAACGAACGTACGTACATTTTTACGTAAGTACGTAAGTACGAACGAACGAACGAACTAACGGGCGAACGTACGTACGTACGTACGTACGAACGAACGGACGATCGAATGATCGGACCAACGAGCGTACGTAAGTACGTACGTAGGAACGATCGAACGAACGATCGTACCTTATGTCCGTACGTACGAACGAAGGAACGTACCTTATGTCCGTACATACGAACGAAGGACGGAACGATCGAACGAACGAACGAACGAAAGAACAAACGAACGAACGAACGAACGACCGAACGAACGTACTTACGTACGAACGAACAAACAAACGAACGAAAGAACGAACGAACGTACGTACGAACGAACAAACGAAAGAACGAACGAGCGTACAAAGGAACGAACGTACGTACAAACGAACGAACGTAAGTACGAACGAACAAACGAACGAACGTACGTACGTACATACGTACGAATGAACGATCGAACAAACGAACGAATGAACGTACGTATGTACCTACGAACGAATGAACGATCCAACGAACGAAAGAACGAACCTTTATACGTATGTACGTACGTACGAACGAACTAACGAACGAACGTACGTACAAACTTACGTACGTACGAACGAATGTAGTACGTTTTTACGAAAGTATGTACGTACGAACGAACGGAACGAAAGAACGAACGAACGTACGTACGTACGTACGTACGTACAAACGAACGAAGGAATGTACGTACGTACGTTCAAAGAAACGAACGGACGAACGTACCAACCAACGAAGGAACGAAGGAACGAAGGAAAGAACGTACGTATGTACGAACGAACGAACGAATGATGCAACGAACGAAACAACGAACGTACGTACGTACGAACGAACGAACGTACGTACGAACGAACGAAGGAACGAACGAAGGAACTAACGTACGTAAGTACGTACGAACGAACGAACGATCGGACGAACGAGCGTACGTGCGTAAGTACGTATTTACGTAAGTACGTACATACGAACGATGGAACGAACGAACAAAAGAACGAACGAACGAACGACCGTACGTGCGTATGTACGAACGACCGAACAAACGAACGTACGTAGGTATGTACAAACGAACGAACGAATGTACGTACGTACGTACGAACGAACGAACGAACGAATGAACGAACGAACCGACGAAACAACAAAGGAACGAACGTACGTACGTAAGAACGAACGGACGAACGACTGAACGAACGTACGCAAGTACGAACTTACGAACGAATGAACGATCGAACGAACGGACGAACAAACTAAGGAACGAAAGTAAGTACGTACGTACGAACGAACGAGCGTACAAAAGAACGAACGTACGTACAAACGAACGAACCAACAAACGAATAAATGAAAGCACGTACGTACGAACGAATGAACGATCGAAGGAGCGAATGAAAGAACGAACGTACATACGTATGTACATACGTACGAACGTACGTATGTACTTACGTACGAACGTACGTACTTACGAACGAACGATCGAACGACCGAATGAAGGAAAGAACGAACGAACGAACGAATGAACGAACAAACGAATGAACGTTTGTACGTACTTACGTCCCGACGCAGGAACGAACGTACGTACGTACGAACAAAATATCGAACGAGCGAAACCAATGACCGAACGAACGAACGAAAGAATGTGTGTATGTACGTGCGAACGTACGTCCATACGTGCGTGCTTACGAACGAACGAACGAACGAATGAACGTGCGTATGTACGTACGTTCGAACGAATTAACGAACGTACGTACCAACGTACGAATGAACGAACGAACGAACGAGCGTACAAAAGAACGAACGTACGTACATACGAACGAAATAACGATCGAACGTACGTACGTACGTTTTTACGTAAGTACGTACGTTTTTACGTAAGTACGTACGTACGAATGAACGAACGAATGAACGGACGAACTAACGAACGAACGTACGTACGTACAAACGAACGAACGAACGGACGAACTAACGAACGAACGTACGTACGTACAAACGAACGAACGAATGTACGTACGAACAATCGAACAGACGAACGAACCAACCAACGAAGGAACGAACGTACGTACGTGCGAACGAACGAAACAACGAACGTACGTACGTACGAACGAACAAACTAACGAACGAACGTACGTATGTACGAACTTTCGAAAGAATGAACGAACGAACGAACGCATTATCGAACGAACGAAACAACGAACGTACGTACGTACGTACGAACTAACGAACGAACGAACGAACTACGTACGAAGGAACGAACGAATGAACGAACGACGTACGTAGGTACGAACGAAAGAACGAACGAGCCTACAAAAGAACGAACGAGCCTACAAAAGAACGAACGTACGTACATAAATCCATACGTATGAAGGAATGAACGAACGAACGAACAAACGGACGTACGTACGTACATACGAACGAACAAACGAACGTACGTAGGAACATTCGGACGATCTTTCGTACGTACGTCCGAACGATGAAACGAACGAACGACCGAAAGAACGAACTAACGAATGAACGGACGTACTTACGTACGTAGCTACGTACGAACGAACGAACTAACGAACGAATATGCGTACGAGCGAACGAACGTACGTACGTAGCTACGTACGAACGAACGAACTAACGAACGAATATGCGTACGAGCGAACGAACGTACGTACGTACAACGAAGGAACGATCGATCGAACGAACGTACCTTTGTATTTATGTAAATACGTACGTACGAACGATCTTACGAAGGAACCTTCCTTACGTCCTTACGTACGAACCTGTATCTATGGAAAGAAGAAGTTGGTTTGTTCATTCTGTGGGCGTGAGGTTGTTTTAATTTGGCTGACATCCATCTTAATAATCACTTGTTTTACGCATTAAAGGTTTGAAAGCACGAATCCCGGTAAAACGGCTGACAAAATAAAATAAAACCGATTTTCTGTCCCAACTGAAATATGCACGCCAGGTGATCCTCCTGTTTTCTGGGATACATGGAAGAATTATGTTGCTGAAGAAAATATGCACCAGAACAATGAAGAAATCATCTCTAAACGGAAATTGAACATTGTTCTCAGAAATATCCAAAGGAAGCTTGAAGTTGACAGCTTCGATATCTACAGCCACAATGGTATTCTTTGACCAGATACAAGTATTGTTGAAGTAGCGAATGTTCCAAGTGGGCTAAGAAAAGGAACCATTTTTAAGGCAAAAAAAAAGCATAAATAAACTTCTGCCAACTTTGAACATCGAGCAACGACTGGAGTTTGATAAAGCTATCAGGTCCATAAATAGTAAAGAAGGAAGAATTCTGTTCTTAAATGCAAATGGTGGCACAGGGAGAAACATGTGGGATCAACATCATACTTGATAGTTGCTACTGCCATGTCTGGAATTGCAACCACTTTGCTTCTGAAAGGGGGAGTTCTTCATTCTATGTCCAAGATTTCTCTCAGAGAGACTACAAAATCAACATTAAGATTCACAATGAGAGACGCCACAAGAGAATTTGTGCCACAATCTGGTCTCTTAGTTATCGATGGGATCAGGATGGGGCATAAGCATATCTGTGAGTTCCTTGAAAGGAGATTGCATGATGTGTGAGACTGTAACAAACCTTTTTTGTGGATTTACTATATCACTGTCTGGTGATAGAAAAGAAATTCTTGCAGTTATGTCATCTTGGAAGATCATAATTTGTTGATGCAACACGAAACAGATCTTTTCTTGAGGATTGAGTAGAAATAGTGAAGATAGGAACCAATCTAAGACTTCTTACAAAAGGTCATTCTGATGGGAAAGAGTCTGTTAATCACCATCTTGATGCAGGAAATGGTGACCTTTCTGTCGGACAAAGTCTAGGTTCATTCAAAATCAACCTGCTTTACAACTTTGGACTTTCAAGTCTATGGGATGTTGTCTTGCAAATGACTTCACAGACCCCCATGTGGCTTGCAAAGAGACCCATTATGACTCCAACAAATGAAATATCACAATTTATGAATGACTTCATGTTGACCAGGATCCCTGGTGAGGTAAAGATATACAGAAGCTCAGATACAATTGATAACGAAGCTCTGTACCTCATCAAATTCATCAACAAATTCATACCATCAGGGTTTCCAACACATATTCTCACGCTAAAGACAACAGGCTGCATTAGGTTTTTGAAGAATTTAGATGCTAAAAATGGCTAGTGGTGTTGCAGGATCAATGCAGATAATCTCAGGGATTCCGAATGGGTCTCAATGAATGGAGTTCCCATTCACAGTTACCATACAAACAATTTCCTGTGGAACCACTCTTTGCCTTGACATGCAACAAGGCACAGGGACAAACATTTAAACAAATTGGAATATATCTCCCAACACAATTCTTATCACGAGGTCAGCTGTAAGTTTCCTTTTCTAGATTTTGGATGAAGCCTAATGGAAGGAAGGAATTTCAACCATGTTTCGTGGTCTGCTACCACAACAGCTCCTTTATAGGATCCAGTTAGCTCAAGACATCATCAGGAAGAACCACGTCCGGTTTCGGCCCCTACTCCTCTACCGTTTTGACGTGATGGCCCCCCCCCCCTTTCGGAGGTGTCTTCAGCTCTGGTGTTAGGTACATGTCTTCTTTCTTCTATTCCCTGGCCTCTTCGATGCAGCATCAACAAGTGTCAGCGTCCGACTGATTGTCTTGTCAAATTCCCCTTTTTTATACCTGCTGCTAGGCTCCAGCAGGTTGCTCCAGCAAGTTGTCACGTGGCAGAAATAGAAACTGTATATTTACTGACAAATGTGTCTACAAGGAGGTTCTACTTGAAAGCAAAATATGCATTTTAAGTAAGTTTCACAAAATGGAATTACAACTTTCATTTTTGGAAAAATTCCACAGGATATTTAAACTATATAACAATGGAAGTGTTTAGGGAGATGCCGGGACTTACAACGACAACAACACCAACAACAAATGAAATTTCAAAGCTTATCTTTATTTCAAAAGTTAGTCTCCCACAAAAAGGAAGCTAAACCAATAAAGGGGTCTCCATGTGGTAAATAGATCTGCTAGAATTAGTAGCCGAATCCTACTCCATTCATATCTTATCTTAAAGAATGACACATTAGACAAGGAAAACATGATGGTCCTGGATGGAAGACATTTGATCATAGGTCTGTGGATGGTGAAGGTAGACTTGGGACTAGGCAACAGCAACAATTTACACAGAAATTCAATTGAAGTCTGATGATAAACTTTCAAGCGCAAGAAAACATTCACTTTTTTGAAGGGCTTCTTTTAATATCCGAAGTGTCCGTTTCGCTGGATCAGAACTTCTATACCATTTCAGCAGCATCTGGAAGCCTTGTTCCCTAACGCTATAGGAATGGTCAGCTTTTATGATTTCCAGGTCATGTTGTTTAATTCCTAATTCCCTTCCTGCAAAAGAAATAAGAAATAATTGCAACAGCATTAACGATAATATAAAACCTGTGTACTGTAGGCTGTATTAATTAAGTCAAAGAAACTATGTGAATAGAAATGGGAGAAATACTTAAGAAACAGGGAAATTAGAAGACATTGTTATTTATTTCTAACAATAGTGACAAAAATAACAAACAAGTGGAAAAAAAGGCTGGAAATGGAGAAAACATTAAAAAAAAAACGAATTAAATGGAAGTTACACACGAGAGAACTTCTGGTAAACAACTGGCAGGAGAAGTGTTTGTGTGAGTAGCAGTGTATGGGAGCCTAAAGAATCAACAAAGACTAGCAATAGTTAAACCATTTCATCTATCCATTCATTTTCTTTGCCATCTCTTCATAGGAGGGTTATAGGGGCAGAGTCCTCAAGCCCCTCCTTCATACGATCCTATCTAAAGAAACCTTTATTAGAATTTCTGAGAGGATTTCCAAACACAACCAAATGAAACTATGGGTATTATGCAACAATTCATTCTTGGTTCCCCCCCCCCCCCCCCCCGGGGTCTCCTGTCAGTTGGTTCAGCTTCACGAATCCCTCTTTTGATTCTTTCCTGAAACATTTTAATCACATGCTGGTAGCATTGCAGCAGCTGTGACCTCTCAATGCAGAGAAGCAGTCGCTTGACCTGGAGAGACACCTAAATCTCGAAGCTACACACGTTACTCCAGAGACTCTTCGGAGGAACTCAATTTCGGTCGTTTTGGTAACATCCCATATTCAATGACTGAAATAGTCACCTGTGATGTCGTCCCTCTTATGTTGTTGTTGTTGTTGGCACTCCATCGCTTCCAACGACGACGAGGGTTCCAGTCGATCCGATCAACGGAACAGCCTGCCCGTGAAATTAACGTGCAAGTGGCTGAGCACTCCACAGACACGTGTACCCTTAATGTAGATCTCGGGGGATATTCAGTGTGACGCAGAGTGTGACAAGGCTGACCCTTTGAATTACAGGCACAACAGAAACAGGAAGTAAGAGTGAGAGAAAGTTGTGGTGAAAGAGTACAGGAGGGTTCGCCACCATCCCCTGCCGGCGCCTCGTGGAGCTTTAGGGGTTTTCGCTCAATAAATACCCACAACACCCGGTCTGGGAATCGAAACCGCGATCCTATGACCGCGAGTCTGCTGCCCTAACCACTGGGCCATTGTGCCTCCACCCTCTTATGATTAGTAAATAATTAAAAATGATCAAAATTCAGAAATATCTCAAAAGTGGGGATTGTGTACCTGAATGACTTACTGTTAGGTACCTATCACATATAGAAGATACCAGAATACTGACTCCCAAAAAGGAATTCCTTCACTGGCTCAAGGCGACAGTTTCAAAAGAATCTCATACAAGAGAGACTCGAGAGTAAACAAAGCAATGAGAAGAGTTTTAGTTTGTAGGTCATAAGACAAGGGTCACCAAAATCTACACCATACACCTACAACACTTGGGTCCTGAAAAAATCACTGCATCCACAAACATCTACATCATCTGCAAAGTTATCACAATTTATATGCAGGGGAAAGAAAAGGGGTTAATAGGAATTCTATATGGTGTATCTAATGTACACAATAGGTGCAGTGGTATCACAGGCAAGCTTACAGGGAGGACAGGTTAGGGTTAGGGAAGGACTTTGTAAGTAGCAGATATACAGGAATAATTCGTAGTAAGAACAAGATACAGTTGATAGTTTCTCTAGCCTAAGAGACATAATTAGAAGTGGGTGGGTGGGGGGACTATGCAAAAAGTGCAGTAGTTAGAGGAAAAACGAGATGAAAAATGTACAGGGAATTGTTATGTCTACTGGCAACTAAGGGATTCTGTCTCCAAATGAAGGAGAGATTGCATGAGGTGTATTTATAAAGTGTAATGTTACATGGAATGCGGAGGATGCGTGGACACTGCCAGGAAATGAGGTGAGCACACATCACTAGAAGTGAAATGTTAATGTGTTGAAAACTTGGAGCCAAAAAAACTGGGTCTCAGAAGAATCTGTGATAGTTCACAAGAAAAACAAAAATAAATGTTATAGATATAGAAGGGATATGGAAGATGAAATTTGGATAAAGAAATGCCTGGAATTCAAGTCAAAGGAAACAAGCGATCAACCCTGACAAAGGACCACAACAACTCTGGGAGAAGTCGTCTGACCATTACAAACTTAGTAAAATGGATGTAAGATGATGATGATAATAGACTGGTGTTAGTGGATTGATTTTAGCCCAGTATATGACTGGTACATTTTGTATGACTCCCAGAGAGATAACAAATTGGCAATGTCACAGATGATGTCCTCTCTTAATTTAGGTAAATCATTTCTATCAGCTGACTGAGGGGATAATGTTATGACCTCTTGAGTGAGGGGTGAAAGGTTCAAATCTAGTCCCCAACACAGCTCAATGTCCTGGTAAAGACATCTCTCCTATGGTTCAGTCTACGAACCATAGGGAGGTAAAGACATTGCTGTAAATAATAGGAACATTGTATAAATGATGTTTTATGTTGTTAAACTTTCAGACAAGGGGAAATGGGATACTGTGGTGTTCATGCCTTTCCAATAAAGGAGAGTGAAACGATTTCAATTGAGAAACAAAATCAAGTTGAGTTTGAATTTTCTGTTGAGATTTTTTTTTTTAACGTAAGCGAGTTTCATTAATTTACAATACTGAGTTCAATCCAGCCATGGACACAGTCAACAATGGGAGCCTGTTTTCTATAGAGACTGGCACTATATATTGACCAGGGTCGAAAGAACTACAATCAAAGAGACTACAGCATGTCCCACACAATGCAAACTCTCGTGTTTAAAAAGGTTGCATTTGATAATGTGGTTCTCTTCAACCAAGATAAAGCATTATGGCACATCTGGAACCGTTTCCTCTTAACTCGGCCAGATTAAGGCAGATATCTGCCTAAACAAACAACAAAAACCTAACAGTAAACTTACTAAAAGTGTAAACAAGCAAAAACATTGTCATTAATTCACCTGTTTACTCTTAAACAACAATATTTGTGAGTCCCCTTTTACAAACGACAATATTAACTCTACTCTGTCTCTTCGTTTATACATTTTACGAAATTTCATTGATATCTTTACTTTATAGCTAAACTTTTAATTGGAAATTAGGAATGGAACCTGTTCTCAGTCAATCAAACAAACAAAAGTTTAGCTTAAAGCAAAATTTATAGAAATTAACTGGGTATTTTATACTCACCAAGTTCCTGCCATTTACCCGCCAACTTTCTGGACACCTTATGGAGATGCTTCTCCTCTACCATTACAGAATCTGAAATATTTCCAAATTTTACACTTCATAGCACAATTTTCCTATCTCTGTTAATGGTTTATATTTTATTATTGTAAGATATTCCTATCATCAATGGACAACTGCTGACCATTATAGGTTTGGTCAACAATTTTATACTTTCTACAGTGGTCCTATATAATGGCTCAATATTTAGGTCCATAACAAAATAAACTGACCTTCCTAAGCCTCCTTTTTCTATTAAGACATCCCACTCAATCTAACAATGTTGCAATCATCTCATTTAATTATCACATGTTAACACCTCTTATCTTTTCTCTCTCTTATATCTGTGCTAAACCTATGACATGGCATGGTGCCCTCACCACTAGACTTCACTAACCAACATTCCACTCATTCTTTTGCTTAATTCCGATGTCAACCAAGTTGGTCATCAACAAACTTGACACAAACTCATGTCACACCACTTGGAGTAGGATCAACACACACCTGTTATCTTTGTCAAACGTTGCTGCTTTTAATCTTTGATTTTAATTATGCAACTCACAGTTCACCAGAATTTCATCCTGATTCAGGAAATATTTAAAGACACCTTAATGAAATAGTTTTCTTTCCTGGTGAGCAATGATTAGTTCTACACAGGTGAAACAGAAAGTGATAACAGGTATCCTAAAACTCTGTATACTTACACAAAACATCTTTAATGACACAAATGTTTATACACAGATTAATGCAAAGGGAAAATATCTGAAATGGTACATAAGATGTGATATTCAAGAATATATAATCAAGATGGCGATATAGATCAAACTTCAAGTACCAAATCTTGTTTTTGCCCAGAAGTTTTGATTTGGCAATTGCTTATTGCCCATCCTCACTTTCTGCAATACCATCAATGCCTCTACTCTTACTGGACAATGTGGTATTGTAGCATCGTCCTCAACTTACTTGTTAACTTTTGGCATAGTTTCTAAGGCTATTTTGAACTTTACCTGCTTCTGTTGACCTTTGACAAATGTCAGACTGCATCAAGTATTTGCCTTAAACTGCATTCTTGACCAAGTAATTAGTCCATCCAGAACTATTTGCATATACATTTGATCTCTTCTTAGTATTTTTATGTCATCCATGAATGCCTTGTTAAGTGATTTCCCTTGAGTAATTTCTTCTGATAAATCTGTTGATCCCCATAAAAGCATCCCCATAACAAGCATAATCCAAGTGACTGGTTTTGGGCAATCTACAGTTATTCTAGTTTCAATGTTGGAGACATGAAACTCTTTTTCTAGTGTTTTTGCCACATTAAAATGTACCCAGGACCCTTTATAAAGTGGTTGGTGTTAAGAAAAGCATACCACCATAAAAAGATGTGGAATGTTTAAGGGAGATGTGTTTCTCAAGCAATCGAGGTGGACAGTAATTCTGAAGAAGAACTGACATGGACGGTGACCACCCATCCAATTCGATGATGAAGACACTATAATCGATTGCATTGTATCTTGCAGCCAATCTTGAGGAGAAAGAGAGAACAATTGTCTGAGCAGCAGACCAAAGTCTCCTACTGGGATAAAGACAATGTTTAGGGGATGTAAGGATAAATTTACAATCAGTGAAAAAAAGACAGGGTGTTCATACTTGTAACCATTTTCATCTTAGTCATTTTGTTAAAAAGACCACCAACAACAACAATTAGGGAACTTATTAAGATGCACAACAAACAAGCTCTGTCATTAACTCATCTGTTTACCTTTAAACAACAAATTGTTTTACTTCTTTCATTCCAAAGACAATATTAATTCTATCGTGTTTTCTAATTTAGCCATTTTACCAACAACGCCAACACTGCTGGACATTTTATTAAATTTCAAATCAGTAAAATCAAGGGGCTGCTGCTTGTAGATGCATAGAGAGTAAGGGAGAGAATAAGAGAGAGAGAGAGAGAGAGAGAGAGAGCGAGAGAGAGAGAGAGAGAGAGAGAGAGAGAGAGAGAGAGAGAGAGAATAAGAGAGAGAGAGAGAGAATGAGAGAGAGAGAGAGTAAGAGAGAGAGAGAGAGTAAGAGAGAGAGAGAGTAAGTGGGAGAGAATAAGAGAGAGAGAGAGAGAATAAGAGAGAGAGAGAATAAGAGAGAGAGAGAGTAAGAGAGAGAGAGAGTAAGAGAGAGAGAGAGAGTAAGTGGGAGAGAATAAGAGAGAGAAAGAGAGAGAGAGAGTAAGAGAGAGAGAATAAGAGAGAGAGAGAGAGTAAGAGAGAGAGAATAAGAGAGAGAGAGAGAGAGAATAAGAGAGAGAGAGAGAGTAAGAGAGAGAGAGAGAGGGAGAGAATAAGAGAGAGAGAATAAGAGAGAGAAAGAGAGAGAATAAGAGAGAGTAAGAGAGAGAGAGAGAGAGATTGATGACAATGAGATGATAGACGGGTGAATATTTTCCTTAAGGGAAGAGAACCGCTTCAGGGTTTATATTTCATCTTTTGTATTTTTTCCTTATCATGAGAGTCCTTTTTCCTGTGTCTCATGTTTCCCTATTTCCGTAAAACCCATTTTTTTGGATATTCTTGCATTTGTAGTAGAACAGAATTACTTTATAGGTAACCATTCGAATGAAATTAGCAATGGAACCTCTTCTCAGTCATTCACACAAACTATATAACTCAGGTCAAAGTTTTATACTTCATAAATTCTTTATCTTTATGAATAATCTGTATTTTATTATTGTGAGACATTCCTATAATCAATGGTCAACTAGTGAGTAATATGGCTTTGGTCAGCATTTTTATACTTTCTACCATGGGACCGTGTAATAGCCTAATGTAGAGGTCTACAACAAAATAGACTGTCCTTCCTAAATCTCTTCTCACTATTAAGACATCCTACAGAATCTAACAATATTGCACTTATCTCATTTAATTATCACTTGATAACACTGCTAATCTCATATATTTTCCCCCAAATCTATGACACGATTGTCCTCTCACCTCTAGACTTCACCAACCAACATTCTTCTCATCTTCTACTTAATTCCATGACAACCAAATTGGTCCTCGAAAATCTGGCCACAAAGCCATGCCACATCGCTTCAGGTAGGATAAACATAACCCCGCTCTCTTTTTCTAAAGATTGCTGTTGGTAATCTTTCATTTTAACTGCCCACATCACACTTCACCAGACAATCATCTGATTCAGGAAATATTTGACAATATTTCAATGTCATTCATCCTCCTTAATAAGCAGCTTTTTTCAGGTGAGCAATGATTAGTTCTACACAGGTGGTGAGGAAAGCGATAACAGGTATCCTGAAACACTGTACATTTGTACAAAACCTCCTTAACTACAAGGACTTCTGTCATTAAAACAGAAATCGCTTTAAAGAACAGAAGAAAAGATAAATTCTGTGAGGTGTTGGACAAATTTAGAATTTCACTTCAGAATTAGAAATTCACTGAAAACCACACAAAATAGTGTATAATTAGATGAAATGTTTTCATTCATTTAATTTCTATCAAATAGTTTTTCCATTGTTACAACTGGACTATATTTTATATTTTGTAAATGGTAATAAAATGTTTTACTTGTAATTTAATGATTGTAAAATATTTTAACAGTTCCTAGTCTGTAAAAAATACTGCTTGAAAATGAAACAGTTTCATTATAAAGATATTTAGGTTTTAAACAGCTCTAATGATTTTTACTGATGTAAAAGTGTTAGTACATTGCTAATTAAAGTAATTATTAAATAATATTCACCGAAGTCAATGTGTTTCGATTTCAGCCTGAAGTTTTTCGGTCTCTTGAAAGTTCAATATATTCAAACAGCAGAAAAATATGTGGCTTCTGCAAAAGTCGCTGGGCAATTCTGAAAAACAGGACGAAGTTTATAAACTAATGGGCGTTACCTTGTCCTCTGCGTGTACCATTGTTTAAATGTCTGTATGTGTAAGTATGTATGTTATACTGTCATGGTATCTGGTGTATGTATGTGTGTATGTATGCGTATGTTGTAGTGTGAGTGTGTGTTTGATTAAAGGTATATGTGTGTATGTATGCGTATATTGTAGCGTGTGTTGGTGGCTATACTGTGACTACTCGTCTCAAATAACCACAGACTGAATAATATCTCTCTCCCGCACCTCCTATCCATTGCTACATTCTTTCTTTCTCTTTCTTTGTTTACATCATCTCCAGCGTGGCCACCACCACCAAAATCAGTCCACCCGTTTCCATACAAAAGTTTCATGTTTCTAAACCAATCTTTATTTATTTTGTCTACTTTTTTATATGGGAAAAAAATCCCATCCTTAATATATATATATATATATATATATATATATATATATATATATATATATATATATATATATACTGGAGTAAGCACATAGAATGTGCAACAAGGTGGGAAAAAAAGGAGTACTCAAATACAAGAAGTAGAGTAATATGCTTTATTTAAAAGCAGCAGAAATATAACAAAAACACTGTTACTCGGAGTTTCACGTTCTCGTTCGTTGGACAGTTTTGTTAGAAATGGGAGAGTAATATGGGAGAGTCCCATTTCTAACAAAACTGTCCGATGAACGGGAACGTGAAACTCCGAGTAACACTTTTTTGTTATATTTCTGCTGCTTTTAAATAAAGTGTGTATATATATATATATATATATATATATATATATATATATATATATATATATATATATATATATATATATATATATATATATATATGGTTATGGCTAGAATGTATTCTTGGTTAGAGATTATCCGAGAGCTAAACACCACCTAGGATTAAAACTCACTTCTAAAAATCAAGTGTTCACTTGAAATAGTGAAACAGGTAGACGTGGCCTCATTTCACCCACCAACCACCTAACCAGTGCAGTATGTAGTCGTAGTATATCCGGGACGATATATCTGAGGCTGCAATACTGTCAATTGCTCAGCAAAATGGGAGTGATGACAGCAACAATGACAACGCCAACAATATCACATACACATGCACAAAACACCATAAAGAGAACCGTGGTTAATTTTAGACGGGATGATTTTTGGTAAAATAACGAGAAGAGAATAATGGACACACCTGGGGTAAATTCATATCGTCATCTAATCCTGCCACACCCGAGTTGTCTTTCACGTTGTCAGTCACGTTGTCACCGTGATTTCATTCAATATAATACAGGTTTACACTCTGCTATTATATTTTGTTATGCAACAATCAATTTCGAATCTGTTTTTTTTTTAAATTTTGCGTGGCCGTTGATCGTTACCAACGTCGCCTCCCTGGCACTTGTGCCGGTGGCACGTGAAAATACATTCGAGCGAGATCGTTGCCAGTGCCGATGGACTGGCTCCTGTGCAGGTGGCACGTAATATACATCCCCCGGGCAGACAAAGTCATCGTACTGGGTGACTTTAATGCTAGAGTGGGGAGGGATTTTAACACATGGACAGTAATTGGAAAGCATGGGGTGGGGAAGTGTAATAGTAATGGTATGCTTCTGTTGCAGATGTGCGAGGAGCTGCGTCTGTGTGTTACCAATACCATGTTTCAACAAAAGAATAAGTTTAAGACCACATGGATGCACCCTGCGTCTAAAGAATAGCATATTCTGGATTACATCCTTATTAGGGTGCGTGACAGACGAGATGTGCGGTGTTGTTCGTGGGGCTGAATGTTGGACTGACCACCGCCTGATATGTGCAAAAGTGAAATTAATCACAAAATGTAAAATCTGGGCTGCAGGGATTACCCTACCTCAAAGACTGAATGTTGCTCGTTTTAGGTGTAACAGTGTGAAGAGTACTTTACGAGAGGAAATGAATGTTGCAGATATTGGTGAGGATTGGCCGACCCTTAAAAAGTCATTTTATGATATAGGCAGGAAAGTTCTGGGATTGATACAAGATTGGTTTAAAGAAAATGATGAACATAATAGATGATTTATTGGCTGATAAAAGACATACTTTGTCACGCCATTTGTCAGCAAAGCCACAGGAGAGAGATGTGTTGCATAGGGAACTCAAGGATGTGAAATCACGTGTGAGGCGGAGGCTCTCTCAGGTGAGGGATACCTGGTGGAGTAAGAAGGCTGATGAGATACAGGCGGCATCGGATTCCAATAACTCAAAGCTGTTATATGGTCTCTTGTGAGAAGTTTATGGACCGACTTCTTCTCTGATGACACCACTTCGAAGCAGGGATGGTAAAGAACTTCTTCGTGATTCACAAGGAATTCTGCAAAGGTGGCGAGAACACTTTGATGAACTCTTGAATCAGCAGTCTGTAGTTAGTGAGGATGTTCTCAGTCTCATCCCTGAATAACCTGTGAGGGCGGCTCTTGTGGAACCACCAATGCTGGAAGAAGTTGCAGTGGCTGTCTCAAGGATGAATAATGGGAGGTCTCCGGGTTTGGATGGCATTCATGCAGAGTTGTTGCAGCATGGTGGTGAGAAACTTCTGCAGCAACTTCACTTCTTGTTTGGCAGGATATGGGATAGTGAATCTGTACCTGAGGACTGGAGAGATACAGTAACGGTGGTCTTATATAAGGGAAAGGGCAACAGGAATGATTGTGGTAACTACAGGGGAATATCATTGCTTTCTGTCGTGGGAAAAGTTTTATGCAGGGTACTTCTGGACCATCTGCTGAAACACGTTGCAGATTGTGTTCTTCCAGAAAGTCAATCTGGCTTTCGTGTGGGACGCGGCACTGCTGATGTGATCTTCTCAGCTAGACAGCTTCAGGAGAAGGGTGTGGAACAGGGTCTGGATTGATATCAGGTTTTTGTCAATCTGACAAAGGCCTTTGATACAGTTGATAGAAAAGCACTGTGGAAAGTCCTCCAGAAACTTGGTCGTCCTGAAAAGTTCCTTGCTGTGGTAAGGTCTTTTCATGACGACATGAAGGGTAGGGTTAATGTTAGAGGTAAAATGTCGGAGCCCATCTCAATACAAAATGGAGTGAAACAGGGGGATATTCTAGCACTGACCCTATTTGCCATATATTTTGTGATGGTTTTCTGTATTGCGTTCAGAAATTGCAGATGTGGTGTTTACATCCATTATCGAACCTCTGGCAGCATATTTAATATCAGGCGCTTTGCTGCAAAAACAAATGTATTTACCAATATCATAAGAGACCTTTTGTATGCAGATGATTGTGATCTAGCAGTGCACACAGAGATTGATATGCAACGCATTTTGAATGCATTCTCTGATGCTTGCACTGCCTTAGGGATGACAGTCAGTCTCAAGAAATCTGCTGTCATGTACCAACCTGCCCCTGGTAAGCAGTATATTGAACCAAATATCTATGTGTATGGTAGAAGACTTGGTGTAGTCGATCAGTTTGTCTACCTGGGAAGCACTGTTAATAGATATGGCAATTTGGACAATGAAATTCCATACAGAATTAGGAAAGCAAGTGATGCTTTCGGAAGGCTAGAATGGCGTCTCTGGGGTCGGCGAGACATATGCAGGAAGACAAAGATAAAGGTGTACAAGGTGTGTGTACTCTCTTCTCTTCTTTATGCCTGCCAGACCTGGGTCACATATCCATACCACCTTAAACAACTGGAACGTTTCCATCAGATGTGTCTCAGACGGATCTGTGGCATTAAGTAGGAGGACCGCATCAGTGATCTTGAAATATTGGAAAACTCTCGGTGTGAAAGTGTAGAAGCTCTTGTGTTGAAGCAAAGGCTCAGATGGAGTGGTCATCTGGTCAGGATGAAGGATTCAAGGATGCCAAAACAACTCTTTTATGGAGAGTTAGCTAAAGGAGAACGACCTCCACATAAACCAAAAAAGAGATGTAAAGACTTGCTGATGGCTTCCTGATACATGGGCGGGCATAGCTATTGACCATAGAAGGTGGAGAAGGATTGAGCATGAGGGGACAGCTCAAAGGAAAATTAAACAGGAATGGTGGAATAATAGAGCAAAAGGGGTACAAGAAGCAGCTGATAGAAAGGATGCCAAGCGTTTCTACTCTTATGATATGGCCCCAAATCTTCCTCAGTAGCTCCAGTGAGAACAGCAAATGGACGTTTGCTTCTATTCATAAGTGTTGGGTAGAACAGTTTCCTGCACTTCTGAATAGACCATCATCTGCTGACATGAGGACGATAGAAAAAAATTGAACACCTTCCAGTTATAGAAGAGATGGCATTAGAACCAACTCTAAACGACATTTATTTAGCTGTGAATAAGCTGAATAACAAATAAGTCTCCAGGGTCTGATGGAATCTGTGCAGAAGTCTTGAAATATGGGGGTGACAAAATGTTTGAACTCTTAAATATATTAATTTGTCACTGTTGGAGAACTGAGAAAGTGTCTCAAGAATGGATTGATGCCATTTTAGTCTCCTTGTATAAATCAGGGGCCAAAGGATCTGTGTGGTGATTTTCATGGGATTTCACCTTTGTCTGTCGTTGGAAAGGTACTTGCCCACATTTTGTTAGAACATTTAAATACCTTCGTAGTTCCAAATATAGTGTCTGAGTGTCAGTGTGTTTTTCGTTCCTCCAGGGGCACAGCTGATTGTATCTTTACTGGTGAGAAAGGATCTGACGACGTTGGGCCTCGCAGAAGGGATGACACCGGTCAGTTTGCTATACTTGAAAAGATTCGTCAAGCGAATTAAAATCGTGTGTTTCCCCCGCATCCCTTTTAAGTTGAGCGTACACAATCTTGTGGGCTCGTAGGTGCTGACGCAGCTGCACCGGTGCCACGTCAATGCACCCAGGTATACTCTGTAAAGTGGTTGGCGTTAGAATGGGTAACCAGCCGTAGAAACTGTATCAAGCCAGAAATGATGCCGGGACAGCAGCTCTTTCTGCTGGCCAAATGCTGTCAAACTGTCCAACCCATGCCTGTAGGAAAGGCGAACATTAAACGATAATGATAATGTTGATGACGAAAAATTCTTTAAGACAATGCCCCAGCCTGACCGCAGTCGAATGAAAAGAACAAATCCAGGATGACGCATT
The DNA here is from genome assembly GCF_046866305.1 of Octopus bimaculoides. Lineage (NCBI taxonomy): Eukaryota > Metazoa > Mollusca > Cephalopoda > Octopoda > Octopodidae > Octopus > Octopus bimaculoides. The sequence goes on from NC_142956.1 coordinate 3,472,193, forward strand.
ACAGCTAGAAAGAGGGAGAGAAAGAGAAAGAGAGAATCTTTTCATAGGTGAAAATGTAAAAACAATCAATATCCAAGGGACCCTGATGGGACCAAGAGGCATAATAATAGCAAACTTCTACTGAGTTTCTTCAATTTCAGGACTAATCTCTCCATGATAGGAAGACTGACAATGTACAAGGCGTAAACGATATTCAGAGGACGCCTCTGAAAATGGCTGGAGGTGAAAACAACTCAGTCTTTTGACCAGTTTTGCCTCGTAATTTCACCATTTGAGCAATTAAACAAAGAAAGAAAACTTGTAACGCAGGAATGTATATATCCATACTTTATCCATTTCAAATTTCAACTTGTTTTTTTCATCTCCTTCATTGTTAATTCACGCTATTTGGCCTAAGATTAGTTTTAAAGATTTTCAGCACTGGATTTTGTATAAATTGACATTCATGCTCTACAAGGGGCTTGGCCCTCAAATTTTGGTGGGGCATGTCTTTGAAATCTTTTGGAGTTTACCCTAAAATTATACATGTGTTCTTTGTGCAAATAGAAGTATTACCATGAACACAATTTTGAGCCAGATCTTATTTTAGCATTCGTTGAGTTCATATGGAATGCTTGTAATATAATAATACTGATTGCTAGAAATAGAAACCATATATTTACTGACAATTGTGTCTGCAAGGAGGTTCTACTCGAAAACAAAATATGCTTTTAAGCAAGCTTTATAAAATGGATTTGCACATTTCCTTTTGTTAAGAAATCCACAAGATATTAAAACTGCTGAAATAACAATGGAGAAGTTTCGAGAGATACAGGGACTTACAACAACATCAACAACAAATGAAATTTCAAAGTTTATCTTTATTTCCAAAGGTTAATCTCTAAGAAAAAGGAGTCTCCATGTAGTAGACAAATTTGCTAGAATTAGTAGCCGAATCCTACTCAATTCACATCTTATCACCTTAAAGGATACGTTAGACAATGTGGTTTTAGGAAAGAGACAGGATGGTCCTGGACGGATGGCATTTGCGTGTAGGTCTCTGTTTGTCAAAGGTAGACTTGGGGCTGGACAACAGTGACAATTCACACAGAAATTCAGTTTACGTCTGATGATAGGTGTTCAAGAGCATCGAAACACTCCGTTTTATTAAGAGCTTCCTTTAAAGTTCCAAGTGTACGTTTCGCTGGATCACAACTCTGAAACCATTTATAGAGCATCTGGAAAGTTTGTTCTACAACATCATGAGGGTTATTGTACTGGATAATACCCAATTGAACTTGTTTAATTCCTAATTCTCTTCCTGCAAAAAATACAATACAAAAAATAATTGCAACGATATGACCGATAGGTTGTTACGAATATAACAAAGAAATTATGTGATTAGAGGGATGAGAAATACTTAAGAAACATGGAAAATAGAAGACATCGATCTCTATTTCTAAAGATGTTGACAAAAAAATTTTTCAAAAAAAACACGCTGAAATAAATGATGGAAATGGAGAAAACACATTTTAAAAATAATTAATTGAATGTTAGACGAGGAAATTTCTGGTAAACAACAGGAAGGAGAAGTGTTTCTGTGGATGAGAGCCTCAAGAATCTATAAAGACCAACAGTTACATTAATTGTTCTATCCATCCATCCATTTTCTCTGCCCTGTATTCAGAGGAGGGTTGCAGGGTTAGAGTCTTTAGGAACCTCCTTCATCGGGTCCTATCAGAAGCTTTTCTGAATCCATTCTCAAACATGACCAATTGAAACTATGGATTTTATCCAACAATCTAGTCTCGATCTACCCCTACGTCTCCTCTCAGTTAGCTCAGCTTGAAGAACCCGTCTTGTGATTCTTTTCTATGACATTCTAATCACGTGACTGTGTTACTGGATAATTGGTGGTTTCTGTTACATAACAGATATAATTAGAAGTGGTGGAGACTATACTGAAAGCATAGAAGCTGATCTGCAAACTTGTCCAGAGAGAGAGAGAGAGAGCTGTTGTGTCTATTTGCATTTAAGTGATTCTGTTTCCAGATGAAGTGCAGAGCGTTTGATGTGTAGATGTAAAGTGCAATATTGCATTGAATGTGGGAAAATGTATTAAAAACTCACATACATACATACATACATGCATACATACATACATATAATTTAGTTACCTGTTTCAAACGACAATATTAACTCTTGTGTATCTTCTAATTTATCTATTTTACCAGCCTCGGTGAAATTTCGGTAATATCTTTTGCTAACCATTCAATAGGAAATTAGGAATAGAACCTGTTCTCTGTCATTCTAACAAACAAAAATCTCAAGTGATGGCAAAATGTATAGAAATCAATTAAGTATTTTATACTCACCAACTTGCTGCCATTTAATCCCTATGTTATTTGCTACATTATGAAGATGCTCCTCACCCAGGTTTAGGGATTCTGAAATAAATATTTCCAAATTTTACACTTCATAGTATAATGTCTCTGTTCCTGTTAAATGGTCTTTATTTTATTACTGTAAGACATTCCTATCATCAATGGTCAGCTGGTGAGCACTATGGTTTTGGTCATTATTTTTATACTTTCTTTCCTGGTCCCATGGAATAGCTCAACACTTAGGTCCACAACTAAATAGACTAACCTTCCTAAACTGCTCTCTATTAAGACATCCTACATTCACCATCAAATAATGTAGCAATTATCTCATTTAATTATCACTTGATGAAACTGTTTCTCCTTAGTTTTGTCTTTCATTTCTTATATCTGTGCCAAATCTATTACATGGTATTGTTATGTCATCCATGGATACCTTCTTAGGTGATTTCACTTGAATCGTCCATCTCTTCTGATCAAAGGAACATCTCCATAACAGGCACAAACCAAATGACTTTTATTGTGCAATCTACAGCAATTCCGATTTCAAGACGATGGCAGTCTTTTGTGAAATATTTTGTCGCAAACTTCATATTGAAATTGTTTTAGCAGCTCCTCATCAGATTCATTGCATCCATCAACAATTGATTAGAGACATCAACTGCATCGCAGAAGGCCAAAAGCTTCGACCAGCTCAAGCCATAAGACATTCAAATCCCTTTTAATTTTCCTTTGTATCTTCTTTGTATCATCCCAGACTGAAAATCCATGTTCTACTTATAAGGGTTCCAGAGATGCCAGCCTTCTGCACACTTTCTCTCAGCCATTATTTTGTAGATATATATATCTGATCTCTTAGCAAGTACACCCATGTGAATCTTGCCATTTACATTCTAGACAAAAGAATGTCGATCGAACTGGACGATCGGTCCCGGATCAGCTTTGTTTGGTCAGTAAACTCATTCTACCTTGCACCAGTCATTAACCAGGCCACCTTTATACTCCAGCTCTCAACGTAGGAGGAAAAGCTTATACCATAATTGAGTACAATACTTGTACACGTTGTATGGCACACCATCACCCCCTTCGGTTTTTTGGTGGGTGTTTCAAACCATCCACAAGTGGGAACAGTTGATCCCGCTTTAGGGTCATTGTAGGTATTATCTATATGCTTGTTCAGTTCATTTTCAGTACATTTCTACCTGCCACCCTCAGCATCTGCAAACAGCCTCCTAGTAACCTGTAAGGGTTCTTAAGGGTTCTTTCAAAGCATCTGATATTTCTTTGTATAAATTAAAGGAGAGCGTTTAATATTCTTGTAGACATTACAAACTTTCTATTACTTTAGGCACAATAAATTGCACCCAGGACAATTTATAAAGTGGATGGTGTTAGGAAGAGCATACGACCTTCGAAAAGCTGGAATGTGTAATTGAGATGTGTTCCTCAACTAAAGTGGGTGGGTGGTAACTCTGAATAAAAACTTATTTGATCACGGATGACACAGCCAATGCAGGGCAGCTTGAAAATCAGATGATAAAGGACGATATCATTTATTGTATTATATCTTGCAACAAGTATTTATCTTGAGGAAAGGGCGATAGAGAGAAAGAGAGAGAGAGAGAATGTGTAAGAGAGAGTGTGTGAGAGAGAGAGAGCGTGTAAGAGAGAGAGAGAGAGAGTGTGTGTGTGTGTGTGTGTGTGTGTGTGACAATGGTTGTCCAAGAATGAAACCAAAGTCTTCTACTTGGACAGACAATTTTTAATAAACAAAATGACAGATTTACTCTCAGTGCCAGGGTGGTCACTTGATAACACTGTTTTTTTTCTCTTAGCTTTGCCTTTTCTTTCTTATATCTAGGTCAGATCTATTATATGGTATTTTCATGCCATCTCTTTCATTGTAATTCTTCCAACTTATGAGAGACATCTGCTTAAAAAACAACAATAACAATTCCTCAATAAACATTAAAAATGTGAAACCTAATTAACTCACCTGTTTACACTTACATCATTAGTTCCGATGATCAAAAGACAAAATTAACTCTATTGAATTCTCTAATTTAAACATTATCACCAACAACAAAGATATCGATTTACCTTTCAGTAAATCGATATCTTTAATAGAAGTATTATACAGCTTAATCTTTCAATTGGAAAGTAGAAATGGAACTTGGTTTAAGTTGTTCTTTCATACACAATATTCCCAGGTGAAGTAAGTAACCCTTATAGAAATCAATTAGGGGCTGTTATTTGATACTCACCAACTTGCTGGTATGTGGACTGTACTGGCTGGGAATCAGTCTGTACACCCTTGTCCTCAAACATTAGAGACACTGAAAAAATATTTCCAAGTTTTACATTTAATAGTATTTATTATTAATAATCTATATTTTATTATTGTGAGATATTTCTACCATCAATGGTCAACTGGTGACCCCTATTCTTTGGCCATCATTTTTATGCTTTCTATCATGGTCACATTAATAGTACCAAATTTAGATCTACAACCAAATAGACTAACGTTCCTGAATCTTCGCTTTTTATCAAGACATCCTTAATTAATCTAACATTGTTGCAAATATTTCATTTAATTATCACCTGATAAGACTGTTTATCTCTTAGTTCTGTCTTTTGTTTCTTATATCTGTGTCAAATCTATGACACGTTATTGTCCTCCTGCCTCCAGACTTTACTAACCAACATTCAGCTTATCTTCTGCTTAGTTCCAATGTCAACAATGTTGTGCATCAAGGATCCTGCCAAGAACACATGACACACCACTTCAAGTAGGATCTGCTCTCTTTGTTAAATGTTGCCTCTGATAAGCTTTAATTTCAATTGCCTGTGTCACAGTTCACCAAAATGCCATCTGATTCAGGAAATACTTGAAGTCTCCTTTAAAAGTGAGCAATGATTAGTTCTAAGCAGGTGGAGCAGAAAATGGTAACAGGTGGTGTCCTAAACACTATACACTTGCACAAAACCTCATTAACTACATATAAGTAACTGTTCATCCATATATCATTGCAGTGGGAATATCTGAAATGGCACAAAAACAACTGGTTCTCAAGAATATAGGATATCTTTATAGATCAGTCAAAGTTTCTCCCCAGAGAGTGAAAACCCCGTTACCGGCAACTTTGAGGACACAAAATACACACCCTTGCAGAAGGCTTTAACTAACAGACATCTTTTTGATGTCGTTGTCACACTATCACAAAGAATATGTAACCATACTCACACCCCACTCCACCACCACCACCACTACTTTACCACAATTATCACTAATGCTAATTAAGATCAATTTATAAAAAATATCCTGTTGTGTCTGGGCAGAGTCATTTTCTTACGAAATATAAAAAATATCACTATCATGGATTATAAAATATATCGAGTGAGTGTCACATAAATAAGCAGAAACGTTTCACAACATATTGTTTTCTATGGAATGAAGCCAACACACTGTCATGTGGACCTTACTAGGCTATAGAGGTGAATAGCCCCAGTTTGTGAGGATGTGGTCCTGTACACAAGTAAAACAATAGTAATTACAAAGAAGGTAAGAAAATGTAAAATGTAAGGTGAGGGTACAAGACGATGCTATGACAAAATAAGTTTACATCACACACACACACATACAAGTGATGAGTAATGGGAGTGAATGTAATCAACTGACCCCTTTCTCCAGACTTGCAGACATTAAATTAATGTTTGAAATTAATAATTTTATATAAAGTAAATCAGTCAACTGGCAGAATCGTTGGAGAAAATGCTTAACAGCATTTCTTGCGGTTTAATGTTCTGAGTTCAAATTCCACCTAAGTTGACTTTGCCTTTCATCCTCTCAGGGTGGAAAAAACAAGTACCAGTTAAGCCCTGGGTTTCCTTTAATTATCTTACACCCTGCCCTGAACTTGCTGGCCTTGAGTCAAGATTTAAAAGCAATATTGTTATACAGAGTTAATACCGTATAAGAATGGTACATATTGTGACCGGAGACGTCCTGGGTATCTTCTCTTCCTCAACAGAAGACAACATGTTACAACAAATATCTGGATAGCTAGCAACAACAACAACAATAATCTATCAGAAAACTTAGTCAGGAAATTAGGAGAAGAAAGAAACAAAATCTTTATCTTCAACTTACACAAAAACAACATATTTTTTTAGTTCCCTGTTCGAAAAGATAATATCAACTCTATTGGATTTTCTAATTTATCCATTTTACAAACCATGCTAGACTCGATGTTATGAATTTTCACTAATATCTTTAATACAATTACTTTAGAGCTAACCTCTCAAATGAACGGAACCTGTTGTCAGTCATTCGGTCAAATAAAATAGCTCAGGTGAAGGTAAAATTTATAGAAATCGATTAGGTACAGTAAGAGAAGGCGCATAACTTAGAGGCTAAGGTGTTCGATTCAGGACATTAAGATTGTGGTTTCAATTCCTTGACTGGGCAACGCATGGTGTTCTTGAGCAAAACATTTCATTCCACATTGACCCAGACCACTCGGCTTGTGAAAATTAATAATCTCACAATGGGCTAGCTTTCAGCCCAGGGAGGAATATATATATGCCAAAGAAACCGGGACACCACACCCCTATACTCCTTATGAAGTAATGTTGACTAACATAATTAGGTACAGTTATTTTATACTTACCAACTGATTCTGCCAATATCTGGACTTCCCTCCTCGATGACTGTAAAACAACTGAAAAATATATTTCCAAATTTTTTAAGACTTTGTAGTAAAGTTTCTTTCTCCTTATTTATGATCTATATTTTATTGTTACGGGGGAGTATTGGTCAAATGGTGACCAATAGGCTTTTGGACAACATTTTGGTAATTTCTACAGCGTTAGCGAGTAATGTTTCAATATTGAGGCCCACAAAGGAATAGACTAAACCTTCTCTGTCTCTTAAGGCATCCAACAATTCATATAATTCTGTAATTATCTCATTTATCACCTGATATCAGATTTTCTCTTAGTTTTGTATTGTTTTTCATATATTTCACCTCTAGACTTCTCTAATCAACTTTCGTCTCATCTACTTAATTCCAATGTCAACCAAGTTGTGCATCGAAGATCCAGCTTCAAATACGACACACAACTTCAAGATAGATATATATATACACCTGCTCTCATTGTTATTGGTTACTGATAGTAATCTTTAATTCAATTACCCACCTCACAGTTCTCCAGAATGCAATCAGATGTGGAGAAATATCTGAAGATATTTCAATGTCATTCATCCTTCTTAATAAAGCAGGTCAAACAGAAAGTGAGATTAGGTCGAACAGGAGGTGATGTCTGGTGTCCTAAATTAATACAATACATTCACAGAAAACCTCATTAACGACATAAAACTTGTCATCCACACATTATGGTTGTGAAAATATTTGAAACGGTTCAGAAGAACTGATTCTCAAGAATACTAATCTATACATCAATCAAAGTTTCCCCACCCTTTTGATGTCTCCTCTTTAATGTTGGTCCCTAAACCCTCAGTTGAGATTTTCTTATTGAATCTCCTACTTTATAAAGGCTCACTCTGATATTCATTTAAGTGTAGTTGTTTTTAATTACCAACTTCCAAATCTATTGATAAATCATTAATCACTCTAATCACTCACAATTAATAGTAAAACTTAAGCATTTACTAACAGAACCTTGGAGATTTATTGATATTTAGTCACCATTTATAATTCAGTATTCTTTATTATTCTTATGTTGCAGAAAGTAACCATCTTGAAGTGTGACAAGTCTTCTAATTGGACAAGGACAATGTTTAGCGGGTGTAATGAGAGATATAATATCACAGAGACACCTGGAACATCTTTTATCAAAAGTCTGCTTGATTAAGGCAGAACTGGATATGAAGTACAATATTCCATGCCATAAAGTCTTTGAGACAAACAGACAGATGATTATAATATTCTTACCCAAACTAGTTTTGCCTGTTATATTCTGTCCACACACAGGACATCATTTTGGTATCTTTCGGGGACAGCATTTCTTACACAGCAAAAGATGTTTACATGGAACGAACTTCTGAAGATCACAGAGTATGTTTGTCATGCAAAGCGTGAAATCAATTGATAATGAAATATACGATACATACTTTTGTATTCAACGCAAATATATGCCTTGTAAATGGTTGACAGTTGCAATAGAGACATTAGTCTCTCTCTATCCCCTTTCAACATAATTATATATGAAGATACAGTAGAACAATTAACAACATAATAAAAATAAGTTTTATTCTTGGATGATGCTTGGTTTTACAAATCCTGTGTCATTCAGCTTAGCAGCCGCTGATTCAGTTGTCATCGGAATTGGAAGGTAAAGAGCTTCCTTGATGCATGCCAGAGGAGCAAGTAGCTATCACATCGATGGCATCGTGGTGAAGAGTGCTTCGTTGAGGAGCGAGGTGTTTTCATGTCGAAGGTCTCTCACTCAACTGAGTTATAAAACGAAAGTAACTCTTTAACTACTAGTTTTACTATGCATGCGCACTCGAGGGGCTTCCGGGAAAGCAAGTCCCTCGCGCATGCGCAGATAGTACTTCCTCAATGGTGGCTATAGTTTCGCGCCACTACAGCCTATTTCTCATATGTTCATTGCATTGCTCACGTGTATCTTTATCGTGAGTTTATGGTGGATTTTGGAACCTTGGCTCTGATTTTAGCAAGTGGTATTATATCTACTGAATCTATATACTGTTTGTATGTATTTGTAGATGTTTTTTTTCTCAAGATAGCTTACATGATGAGGACTGATAGGGGCAGAGAAGAGACAGGAAAAAATGTCGGTAGACTTCTAAGTAACAATTTCAAAATGTTTTCATTCCCCTCATTATTTAGTTCTACATTTTCCCATTGTTTACAAATCTTTAAAATTGGGAAGTAAGGTGGGGTGGACAGTGGGGTATAACTGTCAACACAACCAATCATTTGAAAGTAATCAAAATAATGTGCTTTCTTTGATCACCTAACAATTGGATTTTGTTTATTGTTCTTCTTACTATTGTTGTGTGTTCTTTTATCAAGACACTGAGACAATATAATGTATTGGTAGAATTAAAACAAGGCAAACATATAAACATGATTATATACGAAATAGAAAGTGAATTGGTTTATCTTGTCATTGCCAATGAATACTTACTCTAATGGGAATAGTATCCTTAAATTCTCTTTCAAATCTGCTTTTTGAAGGAGGTCCAATGGAGTTAAACAGTCTATGTTTCTATAGTGAAAGTCGGCTCCCTGTCGAGCTAAATAATTAGCAATCACCACACCAGAGAGCCTTTTTTCCGTTCCCAGTTTAAGTTCAGTGCAGCACTACAAATGGTGAAATATAAAATGATGAATACATTATTGCACAAATACACATTATTGATGTCCCAAATTACACAACGTCTCAACTACTTCATCTAGCTTCATATAGCTTGTTTATCCAGTGATTAAACTAATTACACAACGTTGTGTTTCTACATCATCTCTAGCTGAGTCCATTTCTCATTATTATTTGTCTTTGCTTTACTTTCTACGTTAAGACAATATTTATGATCATTATATTGAACAAAACATACATTATTGTTTAACATTAAGTTCAATGATATTTAATGAGTATTTACTTGCCAATCACAATACAAAATCTATGTATCTAAAATTCTGTGTTCCTCTATCTGTCTGTCTGTTCCCAATGCATTCTCAAATGGCTCAACCAAATCAAATCAAATTTTACGTGGTAATAGTATCAAATCCCATGTCAACATGTAATTTTTTCTTCTTGATTTATTTAAAACAATACAATGACACTGGTTCGCTATTGTGGTATGACGTCAGTGACTGGGGAGCTGATTGGAAGGGCGAGTTCACCGGAAGAGGAAGAAGGGCAGAGGGAGCCTCAATCGGGATTCGTGCCCTTTTTTTTTCGAACGGGGTCGTGGTCAGGAGAGGACGTGCTAAGCGACGGTCTAAGTTTGAGAGAAGCAGCTGCTATTCCTAGTGTTCTTCAGGTCGGGGCAAGCTTCGAGGATCGGATACCGCAAAAGACAGACGAAAGGAAAACTGAGGTAAGGCGTTTACATCTACTCGCAAGTATACACCACAGCTATTACATGTCAAAAGTGAAAGAAGGGGTTCTCATTATTTTGTCTAACCCCTGAATACATTCACAAGCAATTTTAAAACTTACCTTATCTAAAAGAGCAATGTGTTCCTCCTCGGAATGAAATGCATTTCTTTTAATAGCGAGGTGCAGACAATTATTGCCTTCATTATCGACAGCATTTATCTTTGCACCCCTGGTTATCAATTTGTGCATTATTCCGATGTGCCCTTGAACGACAGCTTCAAGCAATGGTGTCCTGTTATCATCGTTTTTGATTTCTAATTTCAATGACTCCTTTGTGAAGGTAAAAAAGTAAATGAAAATAAGGATGGATATTAATATATCATTACTGTCTTCTACTGGATTACAAGATCAAACTTAGAAAATTACTATTTGTAAATCTCACAATGAGAGATATTCCGCAACTGTACTTTGGGGTAAAGATTATTTGCCGACATAACATGGCAGTCCTGGTTTAGGACGAATGTTGCTGTAATTTAGCCCTAGGAGACATCGTCTCCAGCTGGCTGTATGACACGATCTGTGTCCTTATATTTTCAAACAAGGGAATCTAGCACCCCCACTCAGCTCAAACAATAATCATGATACACAGATATTGTTTTGAGCCGAGTGGGGGTGCTAGATTCCCTTGTTCGAAAATATAAGGACACAGGTCGTGTCGTACAGCCAGCTGGAGACGATGCCTCCTGGGGCTAAATTACAGCAACATTCGTCCTAAAGCAGGACTGCCATGTTATGTTGACAAATAATCTTTACTCCTAAGAAAAGTTTAATCCATTTTCAAACTTTAAACTGAAACCAAACAATTCCAAAGGAAATCTACTGTGAGTAGTTTGAGCAGTGCTAGAAGGAAAATGACCAACTTTGGTTTCAAGACGAAAAATATTCTTTCATCAGGATAATGCTTGGCCACATACAGTGAAGATGACATTCCAAAGAAGGAAAAGAAAAGAAGAAAAATGGAGTTAACATGAATCTTTATTCATAACACCAATCATTTCGATCCGTTTTGCATCAGTCCCATGCGGGTTCATATTTGAGCCATGCTCCCTATAAAAACAGGGCAAACTTCAAACACTAGTCAGAAGCAAAACAGCTGCGGCATAAGCCACGATTTTCTATTTGAACTTCTTGAAAATCATTGTAAACTGTGAAACCGGTTAAAGCTTCAAAATTTATAAGAAAAAATATTTTAACTATTTTCAGTGCATTTTCAACTTCTATTTTTCCAACATGTGTGTGTGTGTGTGTGTGTAGTGGTTCAGCAAAGAGGCTGAGAGAATAAGTACTATGCTTAAAAAAGTACTGGTTTCAATACATTTGACTAAAAATTCTTCAAGGCGCTGCCCCTGCATGGCCGCAGTCTAATGTCTAAACAGATAAATGATATATATATATATTTATAGGCATGAAATCTGTTATATTTTGGTTAATTTCATAATGACCGTGTTTCATCTGACCATTAAAAATACTATTGTCAGTGGTGGTGGTCAGTTGGACTGTCACCATCGCCATTACCATCAGCATGATCATGATCAATATACAGTTCCTCCAAAGACCCAAGATCTGTCATAGGTGATTAAATCTACCCCCATTATTTCACTGGTACCTTGATAATGATAATATTAAACAGATCAATAAAATAGTAGAGAGAGTGTATATAATATGTATTTGTGAACTAACCTGGGACAGCATCAAAGTCACCACATCATAGCGTTAGCTGGAAGTTATAGAAAGAGGAAAGAAAAACATGAAAAATACAAACATTACAGAGATTGAGATGATTAATAGTTATTAGGTCATTAAAAGAAAAAACAAATATAATTAGGTCACCATAAGCTAATTACAACAATTATTACACACATACACATTTAATCAATACACATTCTACACAGTAAAACAATGATATATACACACCTGAGTATACACAGAAATGTATATATGGTACAATGAACAACTGAAATTTAGGAAGGAAAGAAGGGCTACAGTTAATTATATGGGCCCCAGTACATGACTGGTATTGTAGTTTATCAACCTTGCAAAGATGGAAGAAGAAGCTGACCTTGGCAGGATTTGAACTCAGAACATAAAGAATCGTAAATAAATATCACAAGGTATTTTGTCCTACAGTAATAAGGCGTAAGAACAGGAGAAAAGAGGGGGGACCATTTATTAAATGAACCCCTGGTACAAATTATATTGACCCCGGAATGATAATAGATACACTGGCAGGGTTTGAACATGAAACATAAAGAGACAAATATAAATACTGTAAGGGGATGATTCTGTATTTAGCCCAGGGTCAGAGGAAAGGGGGAAAACTACAAGGGAGAGAGAGAGAGAAGGCAGTTGTACATGAGATGAAAGGAAGAAAAGGGAGGATTTGAACCTGTAACACTGAGGTAACGGAGGATGAGATGAAGGAAAGAGTCCAGTCAGGCAGCAACAACAACAACAACAACAATTATAGTGATGATTAATTAATGAAGTTGATTACAGTGTCTTTACTGTGTGAAAGAGAGAAGAAAAACAATGACCCCCATGGTGGGATTATGTCATGAATGACTCAATGAAGAAGAAACAAACATCATTGGAAACACGAAAGAAACAAATTTGGATAATCCCGATCCAATGGGGACTTACAAATGAACTGCGAAATGTAGAGGTGTGTTAGCATGATCGTCAACCACGTTGACATCCATGCCACTGTGATTCAATAAGAGGCGAACTGTGTCTGTTTGACTACAGAGACACGCATTGTGTAGAGGTGTGCGACCAAAGTCATCTCGTTGATTCACCTGAAAGAGAAAAAAGAATAAAAGCATTGTAGATGGTGCATGGAGGGGTCGTGGGGCAGGAACATCAAAAGAAAAAAAAAACTGAGGAAAAGAGAAGAGAAAGAATTAAATGAATTAAAGAGGTGGATTGATTGGTGTGTGGAGTAATTAAAGGTGCTTTATATCATATTTATGCACATAGGCACAGGTGTGGCTGTGCAGTAAGTACATGAAAACTGAAAGAAGCCTATCGTATATATATATATATATATATATATATATATATATATATATATATATATATGTCCCTATAGGACAAAAGGTCCCCGGACAAAAGCCAACCGTGATTTCCATTTTAGTTTACGTGAAATTACATTTAAAAAATTTAAGATTTGGCTGTTATTTCTAGCACGTAGAGAGACCTTCTTGGCTTAATTTCATGTGCTGGTTGAAAATCACTTAAAAAAGATTCTAGGGTAGATACATTGGGCAACAATTCCTCAAGGTGGTGCCCCAGCATGGTCACAGTCCAATGATTGAAACGAGAAAAAAAAGTTTTAGAAAATATTTAAAAAAAAAACCGAAGAATACCCGAAAAGTATAACCGAGTGGCTATAAAAGAATTTCAAGTGATTTGGCTGTTATTTATAGCATGTAGAAAAACCTTTTTGAACTAATTGGCGCTGGTTAAAAATCATTTAAAAAATAATATTTCGGGGTCGATATGTTCAACTAAAAATTCTTCAAAGCGGTGCCCCAGCATGGCCACAGCGTAATGGCTGAAACAAGTCAAAGGTAAAAAGAAAAAAAATTGTCTGACGGGCTTTTGCCCAGCAGGATTTGGTCCTAGGGGGCTTTGGTCCTAGGGGGCTTTGGTCCTAGGAGGCTTTTGTCCGCACCTCACGATATACATACATTGTATATACATACCTATCTAAGTGTGTCCCAAAGGTTGGGAGAGGTGTTTAGTAAAAATTCGCAAAAGTCGACTTTGTTTCCTCATAATTTTTTTTTTTTTAATGGATAAATTTTTATGAAAATTTCCAGAAAATCCTTTCAAAGTAGATTAGGATTATTTCGGAATTTAATATGAATAAAATAAACAAACAAACAAATTGATTGAGGCACAAACATTCACGCATCACAATTTACATTATATATACATGCACACATTTTATATATATATATATATGTGTGTGTGTGTGTGTGTGTGTGTGTGTGTGTACGTGTGTATTCATATATATATATATATATATATATATATATATATATATATATATATATATATATATATATATATATATACCGGAGTAAGCACATGAAATGTGCAACAAGGTGGGAAAAAAGGAGTACTCAAATACCAGAGGTAGAGTAATATGCTTTATTTAAAAGCAGCAGAAATATAACAAAAGACTGTTACTCGGAGTTTCACGTTCCCGTTCATCGGACAGTTTTGAACGGGAACGTGAAACTCAGAGTAACGGTTTTTTGTTATATTTCTACTGCTTTTAAATAAAGTATATATATATATATATATATATATATATATATATATATATATATATATATATACATACATACATACATATATGAATACACACGTGCGTATACACACATAAATATATAGTCACTAACCTCAAGCACGCTCTCTCCTTTTGTCTGTAATAACGTTGCCACCACATCTTTGCATTCCTTCCCCCTCCACGCAGCCGAATGAAGAGGAGTGTCACCATATCTGTCCTTCACGTTCACATCGCTTCCCTGAGATTTTAAGATGGTCACAGCTTCAAGTTGACACCTAAAAGTAAAAGATAGAAACGTGAGAGACATGGACTTATTATATTTTCTTTAGATATATAATTGTTCCCGACACAAAAATTAAGCCTTTTAAAATACATGTGTGTATATATATATATATATATATATATATATATATATATATACATACATACATATATATACATTCGGTGTGAGTATGCATCTCTCTCTCTCTCTCTACATACATAAATACACAGACATACATACATACATACACCCTCCCCCAATACTTGATCTCGCGTAAAGCCAATATTTTCCATCCGATTTCGTACACACTTGGCAAATACATTACTTGTGTTCGGCAAATGGCACTACACCATTTAGATTTTTCTTTTGCGGGGTGAAATGGAGAAATGGGGCTTCTAAAGCCAAAAAGTCTGTACTTTGCGAACAGTCAGAAATTGATTGTCTCCCTTACACCGTAAGTTACAGTCAGAAATTGATTGTCTCCCTTACACAGCAATCCTCAAAAATGTTTGCTTTTCTTTATCACACGTGACTTTCATTGGAAAAAGCTTCAATGCGGTTGTGCAATCCCAGCTTTGAAAGTAGTTCCAACTTTTATGTTCATTGGTTGCAATATCCATAGAATACAGTGGAGGCGCAATGGTCCAGTGGTTAGGGCAGCGGACTCGCGGTCATAGGATCGCGGTTTCGATTCCCAGACCGGGCGTTGTGAGTGTTTATTGAGTGAAAACACGTAAAAGCCCCACGAGGCTCCGGCAGGGGATGGTGGCGAGCCCTGCTGTACTCTTCCACCACAACTTCCTCTCACTCTTACTTCCTGTTTCTGTTGTGCCTGTAATTCAAAGGGTCAGCCTTGTCACACTGTGTCACGCTGAATATCCCCCGAGAACTACGTTAAGGGTACACATGTCTGTAGAGTACTCAGCCACTTGCACGTTAATCTCACGAGCAGGCTGTTCTGTTGATCGGATCGACTGGAACCCTCGTCGTCGTAAGCGACGGAGTGCCAACAACCATAGAATACAAATCAATATTATGGAATAAGGGAAAGAAATATTTATTCAAGATTTCATTCTTTACAATTGTTTTGGTGGCCAAATTCGTCACTACATCACAAGAGAAAAATTTCAAAGAGATAAACTATGAGAAAATACTGTCATCAAAGAATATTCATACAACAAGAGTGAACAAATGAAGAAGAAAGACTCATAGCAAATTGGAAAGAAAAATCACAAAAGAAATTGTCAGAGTTGCTAGAATAAGAAACAAGATGAAGAAAGTTCAGAGAGATATTAACTCTGTTGGTGAGAAAAGGTTTATGTGTGTGTGTGTGCGTGTGTTTGTGTGCGTGTGTGTGTATGTTTGCGTGTGTGTGTGCGTGCGTGCATGTTTGTGCGTGTGTTTGTATGTGTGTGTGCGTGCGTGTATGTGTGAGTGTGCGTGTGTTTGTGTGCATGCGTGTTTGTGTGTGTGCGTCTGTGCGTGTGTGTGTGTGTCTGGGCGTGTGCGCGTGTGTGTGTGTGTCTGGGCGTCTGACTGTGAAATCAAGTGTGTGTATGTGTGAAACACAACAAAAATTTGTGACTGAGGAAGCTATAAAAATAAGAACTTTAAAAAAATGCTTTAGTTTCCAGAGATGACATGATGAGGCACAGTTCATGTCAGAGTCCATCTAAGAAAGTGCTGAGTATATTGTAGATGGAAGTGAGATATAATCTCTGGGAGGAAGTTTACAGATTGTTGCCAGCATAATAAGTTACAAAATTTTCTCATTTTAGAGCTGAAATAATATTTTTAGCGGAAAAATTGATTCACCTCTCTATAATCAATATTAACAGAGGACACTGCACCACACTGGATCAATCTGAAGAACTATTGGCTCTCAAAGATTATTTCTAAAACAAAACTAATCTGTTTTGACAGCAAATCTCCTAACAGATGTTTATAATCCAATAGCGAAGTGAATACATGGAGAAGAAAAAGAAAGAGAGAAACCATGTTGTTAACTACTGCTATGTTGTCATCAGGTCACACTGCCACAACTATGGCATCTTTGAATATTTAAGCTGTCTGGAATTGGAAGAAATTTAAAAACAAAAACAGATCTGGAGATTTTAGTTAATTCTGAACTTACCCAGACACAGCATAATGTAAAGCTGTACGACGATATATGTTGTCTCGCATGTCCAAATCAGCTCCAGAATCTATCAATAAGTTTATTAAATCTGCATAGCCCCATTTACAGGCCGTCATGGGGCAAGTTTTACCGTCTGAATCAGTTTGGTTAATCTGAAGAGAAGATAGTAACGACATTTGAAATAAATTAAAGGAGACAGATAGACAGACAGACAGACAAAAAATAAGGAAGATGCATAAATGGAAAAAAGAGGGAGAAGAAAAAGAAAGAAAGACGGACAAGAGACATGAACAACACACACTCACATACATATGCACACACATACTAACATATAGATAGATAGATAGATGTGTGTGGATTTTCCCCTTGTTAACAATTAACACGGAAAAAATAGATAAATAGTTACCAGGGAAGCAAAAAATCACACAAGTAAAAGAATTTGAATAACACCTGCGTTTAACTCCATTTGTTTATTTATATATTTTTATATATATATATATATATATATCATCATTTTACTTCCACATCCCACGTTGGCATAGATTGTAGGAGACTTCATGGTTTCAAATGAGTCGTTATTCAAAGTTATTGACCTCCCAGGTGATTGAGAGACCCCTATCACTCTCTCCCTCTCTCTCTCTCTGTCTCTATATAAATATATATATATATATATATATATAGACACATAATTAGGATAAAGTCATTAATTAGTGATTTATCAGTGGCCAGCGTGCCAACAAGACCATATTGGTTAATTTATATTTAAAGTATAATTATAAGAATTACAATTATAATAAAGGGCACTGGAGGGACAGCGCCTGTACGCTAGAAATAGACGTCAAACGTCTACAAACCACTTAAGTTATTATTCCGTTTAACACAAGGAAAATGCGAGGAAAATGGACAGAAAGAATTTATAAAAATATTGTGGACATATTTAATGTTGTTTTAATTAATACCGGCTCAGATTAATTTAGCTCTGGGTCCTAGTCTTGAAATGGGTGACTACTTACCCCCCCACCCACCTCACACACACACACAATAAGTAAATATTTAATGAATCACTACTTCGCTTTTGTTACTGATCCAACCTTTAATACATGGCTTCAACCAAACTCAGGTACGCATACTTTGAGTTTCATATATACATAAATTCTTATAAAATTTTCCCACAGCCCCTAAACATTAGTAGTACTGACCTCTTTGAGAAGCCCTGCTCTAGGTTCCTGCAGACAATATCCCATCTACTGACTATCATCGTGTCATTCTAACTTCCAATATTTCAATTATGAAGTAAAAGCTACAAACAATCATCATTTTTGTCCCTTTGGGTATCTTTCTCTATTCAATGGTCACCCGTACAGTTTTATAAAGCCAGATCAAGTTGGGGTTTGATTCCTATGTGACACACCAGTGCTTTCGTATGTTTGATAAATTCTGCAAAAGAATTGGTGTGGCCCTTGACATCAGTAAAACCTTCAATTGTTTGTGGCAAAAGGACTTCCTTAAAAAGTCACCATCCATCTACTGACTCCATCTGTCTCTCATCTCTTGGACTGAATTTTTCCTGCCAGAATACCCCATTGCAGTGTGTGAGGGTGGGTTTCTCTCTCACTCACAGTCTATCAATTCTGGCATGCATCAAGGTTTTGGTTGAATATTCATAAAAAGTGACAATGATGAGGATTAGAAGAAAGAGGTAAAGAAAGAAATGAAATATTATGGACAAATATATGTGGTGACTTAGGAACGTTTAATATTGTGTTTAGAAAAATAAACTGATGTCTTGCAAACAACTCTCACATGCAAGTGCTACCAGTTGAGAACTCTGCATACCAGAAGCCAGCAAGTGTATGGGGTCATCAGGAGAGAATGTGCGCTGTTTCGGGGCCTACCTCTTGACGGCATGAATGCGCACTGGACCCCTCACTGATATGAGGCCCCGCTTGCTAGATCAACTGGTTATTAAATAAAGCTCAATATTTCTCTAGCCATTGCTCATCATCCCTTTTTAACCAAATCCAGTGGTTAGACTTCTCCACTGTATTTTGGATATCAGTCAAGGTGGTATTTACCTTACAATGAAAGAAATGAAATATTATGGACAAATATATGTGGTGACTTAGGAACGTTTAATATTGGGTTTAGAAAAATAAACTGTGAAATTAGCGAAGGCAATAAACAGAGCAACTTACTTTTTCTGGATGCTCTTTTATGAAGATTTTGACTCCTTCAATGTCACCAGAAAAAATTCTTTTCATGATCTCACTAACCTCCATGTCTTTTAAGTAAAAGATGTCAAAAGTAAGAAAGTAAAACAGGTTTAATAAAACTTATAAAACGAGGTAAACAACAATATACTCAAAATGATGGTTCTAAAATCTTGCACAACATAAATATTAGAAACTTCAGTTTATCTCAAGTATTATTTATAGCTGAACGTTCTTCTTGACACTAATAAACCTAACAACAGTCATTGTGTTGTGTCTCTAGGTTAGCTTACAGTCTGACTGGTTACAATTAAACCCACAACATTGGAAGGTACAGTCTATTAATCAGCTAGGTGGTGATACTACATCTTGAGCTATAAATCTGTGGATCATAGCCCAACTGGGTGGAGACACAAATTGATTCTATAAAAAGAAGTTCATTTAGGAAAACTAATAAAAGAATCAATAGACAATAGGGTTTGTACAATAAAACTTCCTGTATTGATCTTTGATCTTACCGCATCTGCTTTGCTACTCTTTCCATAGACACTGTCAACAAGTGGCTACTTAATACAGTTTTGCAAATATCTTTATGACTATTTCATTATTGTGGAGGCGCAGTGGCCCAGTGGTTAGGGCAGTGGACTCGCGGTCATAGGATCGTGGTTTCGATTCCCAGACTGGGCGTTGTGAGTGTTTATTGAGCGAAAACACCTGAAGCTCCACGAGGCTCCGGCAGGGGATGGTGGTGAACCCTGCTGTACTCTTCCACCACAACTTTCTCTCACTCTTACTTCCTGTTTCTGTTGTACAGGTAATTCAAAGGGTCAGCTTTGTCCCACTCTGTGTCACGCTGAATATCCCCGAGAACTACGTTAAGGGTACACGTGTCTGTGGAGTACTCAGTCACTTGCATGTTAATTTCACGAGCAGGCTGTTCCGTTGATCGGATCAACTGGAATCCTCGATATCATAAGCGACGGAGTGCCAACAAAATGGTGATAAAAAGATATATGCTATCACAAAACTATTTCATATTCAAACAATTCTTCTTTAATTACCAGAACTATTACATTTAAATTCAGGGTTAAATATTTGTTTCAAATGTTGGCACAAGGCCAGTAATTTCAGGGGACGAGGTAAGTCGATTATGCTATCACCTATTTTAACAGGATCACATGATCTTCGACTCCTTTTAGCAGAGAATTTTTCTGTTTATGCATTCATGTTGGGTCTCGTGTTTTGGGGCTGCCTTCCTCCCACTCCCTACTCTCAAAGACCCAGGTTAAAAAAAAAAAAAACAAGGGTTATAGGCAGGGGCTTTCTCGCCCTGACAAACATATTACAAAAATGAAATTTAGAAAAAAAAAAACAACCAATGAATTTAACGGCTATAAAACTGATTTACAAATTCTAAATCTCACTTGTGAATTGGAAATCCATGATAAACTGACTAAAATGTTGGATAATTAGAGGAACATTCTGTTGTGTCTGGGGAGAGTCATTCTCTTTTAGTGCCTTATAATTTGACAGACTCACCGGGGAAATTATAAGGCATTAAAAGAGAACGACTCACTCCAAACACAACAGAATATGCTTCAACACACGAACTCATATAAAGAATCTTGCAAACCAAATCTCAAAGCGAAATAAATGAAATGTTTTGTTGCAAGAGGTTTTAGCAGTTTCTAGTCTATAAAATATTGTATGAAATTAAAATAAAGTTCAATATAAAAGTATATATATGTTTGAAATGGTCGTAATGAGTGTTTAACGATGTAAGTGTGTTAATACAATAATATTTACCTCAAATAATATTTAGGGTTCAATTTCAGCCTGAAGTCCTTCTAAAATCTTGCGAGTTCTGTTCGTTAAAACAGCAGAAAGAATTATGCGACTCTTCGATGGGTTATGTATAATGAAGCATACGGAAGTTTATAAATATGTGGGTGTTACTTTGATATATTTGTGTATATCTTTGTTTAAATGTCTGTGTGTGTTATCTTTGTTCTAGTGTCTCTGTTGGCGGGTGTGTATATTGCTGTGTGTATATGTTTGATTAATGGGTGTGTGTGTGTTTGTTGCAGCATGTATGTATGTCGATGTTGTCCAGCATTCCCACACACCGTGTGAATATATCTTTCCCGTATCTTCCATTCCCGGCAACATTCATTCTTCATCTCAATGCCTACGTCATCGTCAATATTCTTTTCTACTCTAGACACCAAGGCCCGAAATTTTAGGGGATGGGGCCAGTCGATTAGATCGACTCCAGTACGCAACTGGTACTTAATTTATCGACCCCGAAAGGATGAAAGGTAAAGTCGACCTCGGCAGAGTTTGAACTCAGAACGTAAAGAAAGACGAAATACCACTAATCATTTCGCCCGGCGTGCTTACGTTTCCGCCAGCTCGCCGTATTACCACCACCACCACCACCACCACCACTACCACCACCACCACCACCACCACCACTACCACCATACTTAGAAATGGATACGTGGCGTTCAGTCAAATAATAATGTAAATAATATATATATACATATATATATATATATATATATATATATATATATATATATAAACAAATAGTAAATGAGTATATGCATATATACGTACAGGTATGTGCATACCGACATCCACCTGTATGTATAGGTGCATATCTGGGTACAGGACATTGCAAACAAACGTAGACGAGAACATTCTACTTCATCAGCTACCCACGTTTTAACACCAGCGTTTCGACTAGCTTCGGGCAGGACGCATCGTTAAAACGGCTCTTCCCATGGATCGCAGATTAAATTTGTATATGCAAATTAAATCTAGCCATGGAGGAATGTAGTGGCGGACAAAAAACAAGACAGGAAAACAAACAGAAAAGGCTTTACGGCCAGACGAGAAAAATTATGTGTGTATGAACGCGATGAGGCACGGACCCGAGAGGGACAAAGTGGTGCGTGCGTTGCTTGGCGGAAGCCAAGGAAGGAAAGGATTATTGACCGGAAGCATGTGACCATGCCGGTAGAGGGAGAAACAAAGGGAGGAAGTAGAAGAATTGGTGAGCAACAGGGGAAAAGAGAAAGAGAGGAAATACGAGGGGGGAAAAAGAGGTACGTAGTAGTAACAGAGGAAGAACGAGAGGGATATATATATATATGCACACACACACATATATATATATATATATATATATATATATATATATATATATATATATATATATATATATATATATGCACATATATATATATATATATATATATATATATATATATATGCACATATATATAGATATATATATATATGCACATATATATATATACATATATGGTACAGGATGTCACCAACAGTAAACAACATGAAATACGAAAACAAATGAGTTCAAAACGCAAACAACGAGAGAAACAGACGTAAAACAGGAAAAATAACATAAAGATGCTCGAAATGGGGAGTAGACAGACAGCCGACAATTGATGAAGGGTCGTTCTTTGTGTTACTTGTCCTGTTTTCCATTTGTTTCTCTCGTTTGCGTATTGAATTCATTTGTTTTCGTAGTTGTTTACTGTTGGTGACATCTTGTACCCATATATGCATGTACCCATGATTGACCGCTAGCTCCAACAGTCTTTTTTTTAAATTTTTTATTCTTTCCCTGTTTATTTCCTTGCGTTCCTTTCTGTCGAAGAGCGTAGGCTCGAAACATAAAAGACTTTCTCACCTTTCCGAGAGCTAAACAAATACACCTGTTTGTTGTTTACACACCTGTCTTCGTCTTTTACTTTTCTGTAAATTTCAGCTACATCATCATCAGCAGAATCAGCATCGTTTAACGTCCGCTTTCCATGCTGGCATGGGTTGGACGGTTTGACTGAGGACTGGCGAGCCAAATGGCTGCACCAGGCTCCAGTCTGATCTGGCAGAGTTTCTACAGTTGGATGCCCTTCCTAACACCAACCACTCTGAGAGTGTAGTGGGTGCTTTTATGTGCCACCAGCACGGGGACCAGTCAGGTGGTACTGGCAACGGCCACGCTCAAAATGGTGTTTTTACGTGTCACCTGCACAGGTGCCAGTCCAGCGGCACTGGCAACGACCTCGCTCGAATGTTTTATATATATATTTCTCTTTCTCTTTTCTCTTTTACTTGTTTCAGTCATTTGACTGCGGCCATGCTGGAGCACCGTCTTTAGTCGAGAAAATCAAGTTACGGGGGACGTAAACACACCAGCATCAGTTGTCAAGTGATGTTGGGGGGGGGGGGGGCAAACACAGACACACAAACACTCATACATATATATATATATATATATATATATATATATATACATATATACGACGGGCTTATTTCAGTTTTTCCACTCACAAAGCTTTGGTCGGCCCGAGGCTGAACCCGGAACCATGTGGTTGGTAAGCAAGCTACTTACAACACAGCCACTCCCGCGCCTACACATTATGTGTAACGCTGAATATATATATATATATATATATATATATATATATATATATATATATATATATATATATTCAGCGTTACACATAAGGTGACATTTTTGCTGAGCCAATTGGAGCATCTTCAAATAAAGTGTTTTGCACAAAGTCACAATGTATCACCGGGAATGGAACTCTTGACCTTATGATCGTGAGCCGAACACTCTAGCCACTAAGCTACGTACGTACAATATATATGTGTGTGTGTGCTTGTGTGTTGTGTGTGTGTGTGTGTGTGTAAGTACAGGCATAGCAGTGTGATAAGGAGCTTGCTTCTCAACCACATGGTTCCGGGTTCAGTTCCCCATCGCAGCATCTTGGGCAAGTGTCTTCTACTATAGCCTTGGGCTGACCAAAATCATTTCAGTGAATTCGATAGACAGAAATTGGAAGAAGCCTGTGTCAGTGTGCCTTTATGTCCACCCCACCCCACCCCACCCATCACTATATGACTTAGCGGTTCGGCAAAACAAATCGACAGAATAAGTACTAGGCTTAAACAGACAAGTGCTGGGGTCGACATTTATGTATGCATCTATGTTTATAGTTATGTATGTGCGTCTGTGTACCTCAGGACTAAATCGAATAAAACGTAAACAACCAAAATGCCCATATTGCATGTTTTTCTTTCATTTGTACATTGCATGCATGTATCACACGAGTGTACATTTCATTTCTTTCATTTTTCTTTGTGTGTGTTTGTGCTACATCTTGTGGGTGGTTTTCAGTGGCCATCCTGCCTCAGGCGTTCCAACAGAATTTTATATTATCGTGCGTTCCGCAATGGCAAGGGAGCCCTGTAGTAACGCTGTGCTCATGCGTAGTCTCTCGCATGCGTGGAATTCAACATCCAAGCTTTCCCGCTTTATTCTGTCTCTTTCTTGCTGGCCGGCGATTGAGCATGGACGTGTCTAGTTGTCTTCTCTCCATCTTTCGAACTCACGCCAGACAGCTCACATCAACATACCGACGTCCCAACAACCATGTTCTCACACACAGAAGACAAGCACAACAAACAAGAGTAAAGCTGTCTATTTTCCACCTTAAATAAATATTGTTGAGTTGATAGTTTGGAGTTCTGCGTTCCGTTCATTCTAATTTAATATAGGAAATTGGGTGTACACCTAATGGTGTATAACCAATTTCCTACAAGGTCATGTTTTCATCGGCGTTGGTTTGTCCGTCTGTGTGAAAAATAACTCAAAAAGTTGTGAACAGTACTTGATGAAACTTGCACGAAAAGTTCGTAATGACACAAGGAACAGATGATGAAATTTTGGTCGTGATCCGGGAATTTTTATGGATTCTTGAAGGATTTTTCATTTGTTATATTTACTTTACATGAAGTATTACAATGTTACAGTCTTTGATTATCTCCCTTGAAAACACGTTCATCATTTCCACATAACCTATAGTGTTGTTGCTGTTTCCAAAGTTTATTTTCGTTTGTCTATTAGTAATTTTACTCGCGTATCTATCTTAAAATGAGCTGCTTGGCGGAGGTCTTTGGAGGATGACAAGCCTTGACTATTGGGATCGACTCAAAAAGCTCGGGCTTTGCTCTCTCCACCGCCGCTGTGAGCTCTATATCATCTGTATGATGTGGAAAATATTCCATCAACATTGCCCGTCTTTAAAATTCGTTTGAGGCTTGGCTCCCATGCCATCCGTCCACTACAGAAATGTTCGTGTCGTATCACAACACTATGACAGAACTATTTCACCTCAGTTGGCCCTGCTCTCTTCAACATCGTGCCAGACACACATAAAGGAGGAAAGAGACTTCACGGCATTCAAACGATCATCCCTAGATGATTACCGCTATAGGAAAGTTGGTTATACATCATTAGATGTATACCTGACTTTCCTATATAAAATTAAGAATATATAACGGAACGCTGAACTCCAGACTATCAACTTAAACAACATTTATTCAGGTGGTAAATATATACATCTTTAGCTCTTGTTGTTACAGCTTCTGTGTGTGTGAGCATAGTTGTTGGGACGTTGGTATGTAGATGTAAGCGAGCTGTCGAGTGTAAGTCCGAAAGATGGAGAGTGACAGCTAAACACGTAAAGAGACTGTCTCCAGAGTTGGAATGTTGGAGACACTGCTTGACACGTCCATGCTCATGGCTGGCCGACCGAGAAAGAGAATGAATTAAGCGGGAAAGCTTGCTTGTTTAATTCCACGCATGCGCACGGCGTTACTACACCCCCATCAAATACCAGATATGTCTCTGAAAACAATAACCCTCTGTTGGAATGGGCTACGGTTCCCCAGAGCTGACTGTGTATCTCTTCCAGGTGGTGCTATTAAATTAGACATGGCCTGAGTCAACTTCGGCCGAAATTTATCGAAGTAATCTAATCCATGCTGTAATCTTTTAATCAAAGCATGACAACGTGGGTAGAGGCTGATATCTTAACATTTCTGATGGTCTGAAGTATACAAAAGTTATTAAAGATTTATATAGAACTACATTCAGGGTATGTCTATAAGCTATTGTGTTTAGACCTGGTTTCTGTCCTCAAACTGTTCCGTTTTGTAGATGCAATTTTTTTTTTTTTTTTGATAAAGCACTCTGAAATTAGAAATCTGCACCAATCTCGGTCCCTTGAGCATCGGATAATGGATTTTGAACTGTGTAAAGAAACTGATTGTGGTGGTCGTAGTTTTGACAGTGATTGTGGTGAAAGCAGAGACAGGGTTGACGATGACAACGGTCGAGATAAGAATGGGAGGAGGATAAAATAGTATTGGTGGTGTTATAATGGCGACAGGAGCGGTGTGATGTGTGATGCTGAGGTGATGGTGGTGGTTGTGGTGGTGAAAGTGACTGTCAAGGTAACCGTCATGATAACATTGATGGCGGTGTATGTGGTTGAAGTGGAAGCAATGACAATGCTGGTGGTTGTGGTGGTGGTAATAGTGGTAGGATAGTTGTTGTGGTGATTGTGATATGGTGGTAGTGGTGGTGGTGGCTGTGTGTGTATCACTCAAGTTTTAGGTAATTGTTGTTTCTGTTTAGTTGTATGGTGAAACTAGCTTGCTGTTGTCATTGATGCATTATAACTGCTTCAGATGATTCCTGTTTTTAAAGGGTTCTTTTTTTTTAAAATCATATGGCTGTGTGGTAAATAGCTTGCGTACCAACCACATGGTCCCGGGTTCATTCCCACTGCGTGGCATCTTGGGCAAGTGTCTTCTACTATAGCCTCGGGCCGACCAAAGCCTTGTGAGTGGATTTGGTAGACGGAAACTGAAAGAAGGTCGTCGTATATATATATGTGTGTGTGTGTTTGTGTGTCTGTGTTTCTCCCCCCAACATCGTTTGACAACCGATGTTTGTGTGTCTATGTCCCCGAAACTTAGCGGTTCGGCATAAAGAGACCGATAGAATAAGTACTAGGCTTCCAAAGAATAAGTCCTGGGGTCGATTTGCTCGGCTAAAGGCGGTGCTCCAGCATGGCCGCAGTCAAAAGACTGAAACAAGTAAAAGAGTAAAGAGTATGGCTGTGTTAATTTTTTTTCTTTTTTTACCCCCGCCAAGGAGGTCATGTTTTTGCCGGCGTTGGTTTGGGAAATTGGGCGGTTTTCAGTATGCGTGTATATGGGTGGAAATGAGCTGCTTGGCAGAGGCCAGCGCTCTCCGACTGCTTTTCTAGTTCATTCTGAATTTATTCCTTTATTTATTCAATATTTTCTCACTTCGAACCAAGAAGTATAACCTGCACACATGGTCAAACATGTGAAAACCGTCTGCCGCACATTCAGACGCACCCTTTTATTGTTCGTCCACCTTGAACCCAACTTTCCCAGACTATAAATAGTCGAAAGTGCTGAATATACTTTCTTTGAAGAAGGACAGGAAAGCTTTACGAGAGAACAAGACAGGAGACTAGTCTTTCATAAACAGGAGTATGCCTACGTACTTGCATGCGCACCAACATATGAGCGTATACATAGATATACTGGCACTCCGTCGCTTACGACGACGAGGGTTCCAGTTGATCCGATCAACGGAACAGCCTGCTCGTGAAATTAACGTGCAAGTGGCTGAGCACTCCACAGACACGTGTGCCCTTAACGTAGTTCTCGGGGATATTCAGCGTGACACAGTGTGACAAGGCTGACCCTTTGAATTACAGGTACAACAGAAACAGGAAGTAAGAGTGAGAGAAAGTTGTGGTGGAAGAGTACAGCAGAGTTCGCCACCATCCCCTGCCGGGGCCTCGTGGAGCTTTTAGGTGTTTTCGCTCAATGAACACTCACAACGCCCGGTCTGGGAATCGAAACCGCGAGTCCGCTGGCCTAACCACTGGGCCATTGCGCCTCCACATACATACGTACACTCACGCAAAAATTCACATACGTTCTTTCTCTCTCTCTCCTCCCACCGCTCTCTCGCCTCATTATATATTACTGTATGCTCCCCCTTTCTCTCTTAACTCATTCTCTCCCTTTCGACATGTATTGCTACGTCACTCCGCTTCTCTTAACCTCCCTCTTACCTCATACTCTCTCTCTCTCTCTCTCTCTCCCCTACTCATATATATTACTATATCATTCCGTCTCATTTATACTCTTACCTTATACTCTCTCGTTTTCCCTCCCTCCTACAACACACAACCGACATCTCCCACTTTGTCTCTTTTCTCTCAGCCCCTTACTCTATCGTTTACCTCACCCTCAACCTCAATTTCTCAATCTGTCTCTCTCCCCCTCCCTCCCTTTATGACTTTCTTCTCTTTGTCTCTCTACTCATACTGCTCCTCTATTTCTATTCATTTCTTTGTTTATTTCCTTATTTCTTTCTATCTTCCTTTAATTCTTACTTTCTGTCTTTCTTCTTCCTTTTCTTTCTTTCTTTCTCTCATTCTCTTTCCCATTTCTTTTCTTTCACTCTTTATGACAGAATAACCTCGCGTTTCCCCCCCCCCTCTTCTCTCTTCCTTCCTTTCTCCCACCCACCCATCCTCTCTCCCTCACGCAACCTATTCGGTTGGTTACTCTCTTTCACTTGTTTCAGTCATTTGACTGCGGCCATGCTGGAGCACCGCCTTTAGTCGAGCAAGTCCGCCCCAGGACTTAATCTTTAGAAGCCTAGTACTTATTCTATCGGTCTCTTTTTGCCGAACCGCTAAGTTACGGGGACGTGAACGCACCAGCATCGGTTGTCAAGCGATGCTGGGGGGACAAACAGACACATAAACACACATATATATATACATATATACGACGGGCTTCTTTCAGTTTCCGTCTACCAAATCTACTCACAAGGCTTTGGTCGGCCTGAGGGCTATAGTAGAAGACACTTGCCCAAGGTGCCACGCAGTGGGACTGAACCCAGAACCATGTGGTTGGCAAGCAAGCTAGTTACCACACAGCCACTCCTGCGCCTACGGTTACATAATTATTGCGGCTTTTTTACAACAAATTTTATTCAACAAAAACAACAACAACATGTACAAAAACATCTTTAAATGATTATTCTGGAGAATAGTCACCATCCACTTCAATTACTGCTTCCCATTTGCTTGGCAGACGATCAGACCGTCATTTAAAGATGCTTTTGTTAAATATTGTTATTATTGTTGTTGAAAAAAGGGCGCAACAATTACACACCAACCCAATAATTATCTTCCTTGCATAATTATTTCGGCCTTTGCTACAGACACAGACCTCTTTATTGTCTCGTATCGTTCGGGAAGCAGCAAGCAACGACCATCAAATTTGTAATGTATTTCATATAGAAATAGGAGACTTCACGAAGCGTCTATAAAATGTGTTGTCCAACAAGTGGTCTGGCAATATGCTAGAAATAACAGCTCAACACACTATATTTTGCATTGGTTTTCATGAAAGATTGAAGGACACTTTACGAAGCGTCTGAAGAAATCTTGCCCAACTAGTGGTCCTTATGTGATACTAGAAATAACAGTAATTTTTCAGATTAACACCCGCACGATCTTCACTAGGGTTTTAGGGTTAGGGTTGGGGAATTCCGTCCCTAACCGTAACCCTAAAACTAACCCTAACCCTGACCCTAACACCCTAGTGAAGATCGTGTGGGTGTTAATCTGAAAAATAACAGCCAAGAATCTTAAAGTTTTATAGGCGCAGGAGTGGCTGTGTGGTACGTAGCTTGCTCACCAACCATATGGTTCCGGGTTCAGTCCCACTGCGTGGCACCTTGGGCAAGTGTCTTCTACTATAGCCTCGGGCTGACCAAAGCCTTGTGAGTAGATTTGGTAGACGGAAACTGAAAGAAGACCGTCGTATATATGTGTGTATATATATATATATATATATATATATATATATATATATATATATATATGTGTGTGTGTGTGTGTGTGTGTGTGTGTGTGTGTTTGTCCCCCCCCCCCCCCACCATCGCTTGACAACTGATGGCGGTGTGTTTACGTCCCCGTAACTTAACGGTTCAGCAAAAGAGACCGATAGAATACGTACTAGGCTTCCAAAGAATAAGTCCTGGGGTCGATTTGCTCGACTAAAGGCGGTGCTCCAGCATGGCCGCAGTCAAAATGATTGAAACAAGTAAAAGAGTATAGTTAGAAAATACTTTCTCAACCCCTCCCATATTAATATATCGCCCCACCTCACACACTTTCTATAATATGTGTCTCTTACTACGCATGCATACACACATATAAACACATGTGTGTAGGTATATTTTGTTCCATCAAGAGCGCAGTTCGACTTGAACAGTTATTTTTTCAAAGCTATAATGGAAGTGACAAAGGAGAATATTCAGCATATTTTGAATTGTGAGTTTGATAAAGGCAACAACGCAAAGGAAAGTGCTAGGAATATTAATGCAGTATATGGGGATTGGACAATAAGCGTAAGCCAGTGTCAACCGGAAATTACAGCCTAGAAGACGCGCCTCATCCTGCAAGATCTACAAAGCTCGATGAGGACGTCCTGCAAACTGGCTGTTATTTCTAGCATGGCATGGATTCATTGGAGAATATTTTGACAGTTGTGTTACACTTTTCTATGAAAAAGAATGCAAATTTTGCTGCTATTTCTAGCATGAAGTGAGGCCACCTTTAGCACAGTGTTTCACAAATCATTCTTAAAGTGTCCTTCAATTTTATACAAAAATCAATACAAATTTTAGAACACTTGGGTGTTGTCTCTAAAATGGTGTAAGATCTCTTTCAAACAGTAATTTTGTGTGTATTTTGAGTGTCCTTCCATTTTATATGAAAAACAAGGCATATTTTAGCATTTGGTTTGTATTTCTAGCGTCGCATGAGACCACCTGGAGACCAAGTGAAATTCAGAGCACTTCACTGTTATTTCCTGCACAATGCCAGAACACCTAATGAACAGTATTTTTTGAGACATCATTCTAAACTGTCCTTCACATATTATATGGTAAACAACAAATCAAATTAAATTTATTGACAGAAGAGCACAATATGCTTGGCCATGTGTATCTTGGTAAACAGATGCCAAAGGAATGTGAGTGCCTTTGAAGTAAACAAATGAGTGAATCGATTCATAATTAAAAATAATTTATTCATTGGACTTCATTTGTCGTTGGTACACATAATTCTTCACTACATGCAAAATGTTGACAACTGCTACGAGTTGCTAGAAATAGAAACAGGGTACATCTGTGGAAATGATATGTCAGGAATGAATATGTTTGTGTGTGTGTGTGTGTTTGTGTACGTAGTTCATCTGATGCAGTAGTCTACCATGGAACTTTGAACATTACTCTGGGTCTATGCGAAGTACAGAGACATCTTTATGTCTCTGACATTACTGAGACAAGACATGTTGCCTCTGTTACAGATGTCAAGTAAAAGAAAGAGAGCATTCTATTTACTGTTCCGTTTTTATAAAAATTTCTTAGCTAAGCTAGGTCAGAGTAACAAAAGATATTTTATAGGTTATCTAGGCTGAACTGAATTTAACCTCACATGTTGAAGAAGTGGATAAGTTTATCAAAGTGGAACAGAGTTGACAAAGAATAGTGAGAAATCTACTCCCAAATGTTGTTTCTCTATTTTATGGAAATCATCATAATTTGGACACTTGAAAACCTATCTCTGCAAAGTTTAATTTAAAAAAAAACATTATTCAGAAACTATCAAGGCATCAGTCTTGTGTGGGGCACTAAACTACACTTATGCCTCATGATCTTCCTTTGTGATTTCTTCTGTTTTGTTCTTGGGGTCATTCTTTACATAAATATTTCCCTTTACAATATTCCTGAGTCTAAAAAATTAATATTGTAAGTTATTGTGTAACATAATGAGTGAACCATTTAAAATACAATAAACAATAAAATATGCTGTAATTACAGGATGCGATATTCAATAAAGAATAATATGTAGAGTTATCAGGAGGAGGAGGTTTGGTATAAGGGGTCCTTACATCATGGAAAGTAGATACATGAGTGGGAGGTGAATATTGAAAAGAAACAAGTCTCAACTACAGAAACTAACCTTCCTCGTATGAATATCTTTGTGTCTCGTTAAGTTACTATTCCGACAGAATGATTTACCACAAACATCACAGTGATATGGCTTCTCTCCTGTGTGGACACGTTTGTGTTTCTTTAAGGCATCACTTTGAGAAAATGATTTACCACAAACACCACAATTATATGGCTTCTCACCTGTATGAACACGCATATGTTTCTTCAAGGCATCACTTTTAGAGAATGATTTACCACAAATATCACAATGATATGGTTTCTTACCTGTATGAATACGTTTGTGTATTACCAAGGCACTATTTTCAGAGAATGATTTACCACAGATATCACAGTGATATGGCTTCTCTCCCGTATGAATACGTATGTGTTTTGTTAAGTTACTATTGTGATAGAATGATTTACCACAGATATCACAGTGATACAGTTTCTCTCCTGTGTGACTACGTTTGTGTGTAGTTAAGGCCCTATTTTGAGAGAATGTGTTACCACAAATATCACAGTGAAATGGCTTCTCTCCCGTATGAATAATTTTGTGTGTAGTTAATGCACTATTTTGAGTGAATGCTTTACCACAAATATCGCAATGATACGGTTTCTCTCCTGTATGAATACGTATGTGTGCTGTTAAATTATTACTTTCAGAGAATGATTTACCACAGACATCACAATGATGTGGCTTCTCTCCTGTGTGAGTACGTTTGTGTTTCTTTAAATCATTACTTTGAAAGAATGATTTACCACAGATATCACAGTGATATGGCTTCTCTCCTGTATGAATACGCTTGTGTTTTGCCAAGGCTCTATTCTCAGAGAATGATTTACCATAGATATCACAATGATATGCTTTCTCTCCTGTGTGAATACATTTGTGGGAATTTAGGTTACATTTGAGAGAGAAGACCTTTTTACAGATGTCACAGTCACAAGACAATTTTCTTTTCTCTTTCATTTGTTCAGAGGAAATCAATTCTTTAAGCTTCTCTCTCTTTTCCATTATTTTCTTCTCAAATCCCAGTTAAAATTTTTTTCTTGTTTTATTCTTATACTTAATTCCTTACAAATACTTCTGCTGTTGTATTTCAATCCAGTGTTGCCTTTTTCTAGCAGCAATTACATAAATTTATCCAAGTTTCATCAGCACAGAAGCTCCTCTTCTTCACACTCCAGTCAGTGTTGTTCACAAACTTGGCTAATAGTATTATTTCAGAGCAAATGTTTCACAGGAATTCTACGACAGAATTGCAGAAACAATGTCCTACTTCTGTTTTGTATAATATTTTCTTTAAGTCTTCATTAAAATGGTAAATACTGAGGCCGTTTCTTCTGTTAAATCAATGGCATCTGATGTTCTGAAATTATATGGAAACAACAGTGTAAGATACAGAGGCTATGTCAAAAATACAGATTCATTTCTGTTGAGATAAACTGTAAGAATAAGTATTTAACAGCTGAATATTTTAATTTATTAAAATCTCCATCACAGAATCTTGTGTGAAGCTTACATATCCACACATATCCATACAGTGTACATACACACACAAGCATCTACATATATAGATGTGTGTATATGTATATGTCTATGTATTTACACATATGACCGAGTCTGTGCATGTGTGTATTTACTTGCTGCGTACATGGATCTGTTCCTGCCTGTCTGGCTATTTACATGTATATATATACACAGAGGCACAGGCGTGGCTGTGTGGTAAGAAGCATGCTTCCCAACCACACGATACTGGTTTCAGTACCATAGTGTGGCACCTTGGGCATGTGACTTCTACTATAGCCTCGTGCCAACCAAAGCTTTGTGAATGGATTTGGTAGACAGAAACTGAAAGAAGCCCATCATATCTATAATATTCAAGACGAAAGATGTGTATGTATGTGTGATTGACCATTAGTTTGATCTCACGTAAAATCAATGTTTTTCAGCGGATTTCGTGTATTCTTGGAAAATATATGAAATATGTTCCACAGAAGGTTCTACACTCTTTAGATTTGTCATTTATGGAGCAATGGGGCATCTAGGATCAGAAGGACAGAAAAACCTTCTATAGAGGCTTTTGTGGACAAGGGTCGTAACAGTTTGCGAAGTAACGGTCAGAAATTTATTGTCTCCGTTATACTGGAAGAGGTGTGTGTGTGTGTGTGTGTGTGTGTGTGTGTATTGCCTCATTTTCAGAGAAACATCCCACAACACCCACAAACTCATACAATACATTGCAGATATTATTTATTTCTGTGGCTGGAAATGTACATTACATTTGATGTCAGCATAAAGTGAAAGTGAGAAAATTGACAGGGACGTGTGGATGTGTTGACGAGGGGTGTGAGACAGAAAGTATGTGTGTGTGTGTGTGTATGAGAGAGGAAGAAAGAGAGAGAGAGAGAGAAGATATGTGTTGCTGTGTGTGTGAGAGAGAGAAAATCTTACATTTTTTTAATTTGTTTTTCCTCGCATCTCTTTTGAATGAGTGTGAGTGATTCACTGAGAGAGAGTGTATCACTGTGTGTGTATGTGTGTGAGAGAGATAGCGAGAGAGCGTAAATCTTATTTGTGTACTTTTTCTCGAATCTTTTTGTAGTGTGTGTTTGACTGAAAGAGAGAGAGAGAAGGTGTCTTCTATGTGTGTGTGTGAGAGAGAGAGAGAGAGAGAGAGAGTGTGTGTGTGTGTGTGTTTCATCGGATGTAATTCCTGAGTAGTTTCTCCTACATACTCTACGCCACATTCATCGCAACTAATCCAATAAATTACATTTATAGAGTTACAACGAAAATAAAACGTAGATTTTCCATTTCCAAACTTGGCAACGATGGACAGTGTAGAAGGAAGCTTCCACAGAAAGAAACAAGACACCAAACCCACACAAATTGCAGACACCTCTCTTCCATAGCTAGAAATAGCAGCCAAATCCCGCACGAATCAAGGACATTTCTCATTCATAAATAGAAATAGCAGCCAAATCCCGCACAAATCAAGGACATTTCTCATTCATAAATAGAAATAACAGCCAAATCCCGCACAAATCAAGGACATCTCTCTTCCATGAATAGAAATAGCAGCCAAATCCCGCACAAATCAAGGACATTTCTCATTCATAAAACCTAGAAAAGAAACGAAACATTTTGGCGCCAAAAGTCTCCAGAATTAAAAACAGAATATTTTCATTAATACTTACGGAAATGTCTCATAAAGGATCGTGTTGTTTATATATGTGGGTATATGGCAATTGAGAAACGTATTTTAAGAATTCTAAATGGATTTATTATTATCAGCTGATTAAAAGAAATTCATTGAAAGGACATTGAACCGGAAGTCAACATTAATCAGGAATCACGTTTCAATGCGCATGCGTATATTCCATGCCTGAAATATTTGAAACAGTAATGTCTAATTATCTCCCTTTACGTATTATTATATTCTATTCTATTTCAGGCGCAATGGCCCAGTGGTTAGGGCAGTGGACTCGCGGTCATAGGATCGCGGTTTCGATTCCAAGACCGGGCGTTGTGAGTGTTTATTGAGCGAAAACACCTAAAGCTCCACGAGGCCCCCGGCAGGGGATGGTGGCGAACCCTGCTGTACTCTTTCACAACGACTTTCTCTCACTCTTTCTTCCTGTTTCTGTTGTGCCTGTAATTCAAAGGGTCAGCCTTGTCACACTCTGTGTCACGCTGAATCTCCCCGAGAACTACGTTAAGGGTACACGTGTCTGTGGAGTGCTCAGCCACTTGCACGTTAATTTCATGAGCAGGCTGTTCCGTTGATCGGATCAAGTGGAACACTCCACGTCGTAAGCGACGGAGTGCCAACAACAACAATTTTAGGCACAAGGCCCGAAATGTTGGAGGAGGGGATAGTATGCAACTGGTACTTAATTTATCGACCCCAAAAGGATGAAAGTCGATCTTTATGTATCGGAATATTGAGATCATTCAGTGTTTGTGTTGTCGTTTTCCAGATTTGCATTTCCAAAGGTATTCTTGGATAATTGTTGACAAGTTGTCTGTTGATTGTTAAATAATTGTTCCTTGCTTCACAGGCCGTTGCGAGGGAGGTGAGAGAGGATAAGTGATACATTAATATACATTGAGGTGGGAAGTTGTAAAAAGAAAGAGAGAAGAGACAGAGAAGGCAAATGATATATATGTTTTGAAAGAGGGGGTAGATATGTTTAGGAGAGAGACAGAAAGAAAGTAAGAGACAGACAGATTGACAGAAAGAAAGGAAGACAGTAAGAAAGCTAGAGACAAAGAGATCATGATATATTCGTTTTGGTAAAAGTGGACGAGTTTAAGCTGAGATTGAAAGAGAGAGAGAGAGACAGGGGAAGAGAAATGCTTAATATTATAGCGAGGGGAGAGAGTGAGAAAGACGGAGCGAATGTGTTATATATATATATATATAAGAATTGGATGAGATATGACGGCTCGGCCATCTCTCCCCAGTTCTTATATTAATCATTAAATCCAGAAATACAACAACACGAGGGATAACGGTAACAACAGATCAATAATTTATTCCAGGTTGGTGTAGAGCCGTTTTCGTTCCTGTGTGAACAGGCATGCCGCTGGGATACCAAAGAAGCTTTGACCACAGGTCGGGGGTCGAGTTGAGAGAGCCTGGAAGAACGTCTTGTCACGACAGCTGCTAGAGAGAAAAGATCGAACGCTATTGCTCTCTCTCCACCTGTTGCATTGCGCATGCGTGCTCGAGTACTTCCGCTGACGGCAAATCCCTGGCACATGCGCAATGGCACTTCCCAAGATGGCGGCCACACGCGCCACTACATATATATATATATTGAGGAGAGGGAGAGAAAGAAAGATCGAATCAAATGTATGTTGGAACAGATGCGTAAAGAGAGAAGGAAAGAGAGAGAGAGAGAAAGACAGAGCGTTTTGGCACATAACAAACAACAACAAGGAGAACAATTACAATCAAAACACAAAACAAATAGAAGACAACGTTTGGTGCCAACACCACCAAACCCACAAATGACCCAAGAAATATACAAAGAAATGCAATCTCGTCAAGAGTGTAGTGGCGCGAAATTATAGCCGCCATTGAGGAAGTACAATCTGCGCATGCACAAGGGACTTCACCACCGGAAACCCCTCGAGTGCGCATGCGTAGTAAAACCAGTACTTTAAGAGTTACTTTCGTTTTATAACTCAGTTGAGTGAGAGACCTTCGACGTGAAAACACCTCGCTCCTCAACGAAGCACTCTTCACCACGATGCCATCGATGTGATAGCTACTTGTTCCTCTGGCATGCATCAAGGAAGCTCTTTCCCTTCCAATTCCGATGACAACCGAATCAGCGGCTGCTAAGCTGAATGACACAGGATTTGTAAAACCAAGCATCATCCAAGAATAAAACTTATTTTTATTATGTTGTTAATTGTTCTACTGTATCTTCATATATAATTATGTTGAAAGGTGATAGAGAGAGACTAATGTCTCTATTGCAATTATCAACCATTTACAAGAGCAACAAATCAACAAACAAAACCAAACGACATCACCATCAACACGAAGAAGAGAAACAACACCATCACAATTACCCCTGACACCGAAACCAACTAGAGAAACAACACCACCACCAACATCAAAAGATAGACCAACAGCAGCACCAAGAACAACAACCAAGAACAACAAATATCAATGAAGAAGAGACAAATATTAACCCTAATTCCCCAACAACACACACACACACACCACACAACACAACAACGTCTAAAAGTACACACATAGAACCAGATGCCTTGCCCTTACCGCCTTCTGATCCATCGGACTTTTCGTCTAACGATGACAGTCCAGTAGAATGGCAAATAGCCACAGGGGGTAAAAGAAAGAGATTTAAAAAAAAGACAAGATCAAACACAAGCAAAGCAGGGAGGTACACAACCCCTGAAAGCCCCTTACACAACCAAACCAGCACCAACACCACAAAAATGCATACACTGCTCTCTGCTATAAACACAAAAGACACAAAACTAATGAACAATATCGCATCTCACACATACATCTGTGAAGATGACTTCAAAAATAACAATCACCCACGAACAACACCACCAGAACATATTAAAATAGTACACATGACACAGACACAGCACCACACACTCAAATCCCTCTCTCCAAATGTGGTAGGGAGAATTCCAAAAATTCCTATCCAAAAAATTATTTAAAGACCTCCTCCAAGACACTTCAAAGGAGGACGAATGTAAAACTTTTGAAATGAGTAAGTAAGCTTCTTTCTCGTCTCTTTACTGTTTCGACAAAATTATGTTTAAATTAGGTTGTGTAAATGTATGTGGCTTGGCGTCAGCTTGGAAACAAGGTTATCTTCTAAATGACATCAAGTCACAGAACGTAGAAATCATAGCTATCAGTGAAACCAGACTCAGTAACCCGTGGGCCCTCAAGTCCATGTTTGGCGGACAATTCGACATTTATTTTTCTCCCTGTCTACCAAACATGGGTGGTGGTGGTACCGTGGTGCTTATTCGGAAGTCTGAACCTAAAAGTAAGGCCAATATTCCTAGAACCGGAAGGTAGGCTGGTTGTCTTGGACGTCGATGGCAGAAATGTGTGTGCTTTCCGTCAGATGGCAGTGTATGCACAGTCCTTAACGGGTCGGGCAGATTTCTTTAGACGTCTACAGGTTTTCTTGGGAACGTCTCGACCTTTACTGTTAGTAGGGGACTGGAACGCCACCTTGGACACGCATCTAGACTATGTGGGAATGGATAGGAGTAGAAGGGGATGTAAGTGCCTTAAAGACCTGCTCAGACGTTTCCATTTGTCTGACAGGTTCCGACTCGACCATCCAAATGTGCTACGGTGGACTTGGACAAACCGCGTCGGATCGGCGAGATCATATGTAGATAGAGTTCTATGTAGGACAGCGGATAGAGATAGTGTAGGATGTCTACAATTTAAAATAGTCAGCTACACAGATCACAAATTTGTGATGTGTACGCTCGACTGAGATAAGTCACATAGGCAGGGTCCCGATTACTGGAAACTGAACGTATCGCTCTTAGTGCAGCAGGTTTACAGGAACTGAATTAGCGAGTTAATTAAGAGGGCGTTAACAGGAGCCATTGTTAACAACACCTGGTGGTTTGCCCTAAAAATGGCAATTAAATCGGAATCGATTAGGTTTATCAAAGAATTAGCGATAGATCGAAATAGAGTAGAGGGAGACTTAGTTAAGAAACTAGAAGAAGCACTTACAACTGGCAGCGCAACCAACGTTGGCTGCGAGGATGGCCCTCTACCAACACCTCAACGCCAAACACGAAGGTTGCGTCGTCAGAGCTAAAATGCGTGCCTTATGGAACGAAGGGATCGAAGCTGCGCGAGAAGCCCGTCACTCTGCTCAACGCAGATTTGAAAATTTGAAAATTTTGGCCAAAGTAATAGCCGAGAGGCATGTGCTTGTCATCGATAAACTGGTCGACAAGGCGCAAACATGTGCCATGCCGGGCAGAAGCATCCATGACAACCTCCACCTCATGCGCTACATCTTGGACAGGGTAGTTGAGGATCCTGGCATGGGTGGGGCGCTGATCAATCTAAAGCTTTCGATAGGGTCGACCATCAATACCTGGCGGCTGGCTTTGGTCCCATCTTCCACGGTTGGATCGCTGCCTTGCATAGTAGCATCCAATCGGTAATTTCAGGTAAACGGTCACCTGTGACAACCGGTCGACATCACGCGTTCGGTCCGTCAGGGATGTCCCCTGTCGGCGCTTCTGTTGTATTGACTCTCGAGCCACTACTGCGGAAGCTGGCGACACTGAGGGGCATCCCACGGGAGCTGGGTTGCGGGACGAGCGTGTCGGCATATGCGGACGATGTCACCATCATAGCGTCGAGCCAAAAGCACATCGAGATGCTAGGCGAGATACTAAAAGAATACGAAACGGTGACAGGAGCAAAAATTAACCCTGAAAAGTCAGTGGGTTTGCTACTCGGCACCTTGAGAAGTAAGCCCATACCGTCCATATACAATAGATGGCTTATTTTCTCATTGTCAATTTTATAACCATACCCAGAACTTAATTTCTTTATTGTTTTTAAAACTGGTACATATTCTATCGGTTTCTATGAGGTGAACTGCTATGTTATGAGGATGTAAACACAGCAACACTGGTAGTCAAGCGGGGTGGATGGACAAACACAGACACGAAGACACACATACAAATATATATAATAATATTTTTGTTTATTATATAGGCAGTACTGTGACAACGTGAGACACTATATATATATATATATATATATATATATATATATATATATATACATTATATTTAAATAACATATAATCAGACACAAAAACTGACATATGCAAATTTTAGAAATATATATAATGTATCACTCATTAAGATCTTAAAAAATATTAAAAATTACAGATACATAAATATATAAAAATATGATATGGGGAGAAAAACTACATTGAACTATAAAAATATATATTAACATCTTAAAAGGTATACATTGAAAACATTGTCCTACTTAAAGATTAAAGGTGTTGTTAAGAAATATTAAAAAACTAAAAGTGAAAATCCTTGCGAGAAAGTGAATAAATGGATGTTTTAAGCATGGAGGTTGAAGTTCCCAATAATTAGATGTAGGTACTCCAGTTTAAATACTTAGGTGGTAATACTTCAACGGCCGTTTCAAGGGTATAGAAATCCATAGAAATGAAGGATATTCCTATAACTATTTTAGACATTGCAGCTTTCATCATGGAAAAATATATTTAAATGCAGGAAAAAGTTTATATGTATATACATACAAACACACACACACGCACACTCACAAACAGACGATCACACAAACACGCACACACACAAACACACACACACACACACAAAGACGCATACACACAAACACACACAGATACGCCTATACACTTACATATACATTCATACACTTACACACACACACACACACAAAGACGTATACACACAAAC